>NW_008795022.1:326356-329881 GCF_000699145.1 Aptenodytes forsteri | reverse complement strand
CGGCTGCCCAGGAGGAAGCATGCAGGCACCCCCAAAGCTGCAGCCTAGCCTGCAGGAAAAAAATCAGTATAAACATATACACATACATACCCACCCCAGCACACATACAGATTTATGGCTGAATTATTCTCCTTACGGCTTTTGGAACAGAAAGCGTTTTTTATCACTTGTAATAGGACTGACAGGGAAGTAAACACAGTTAATAACCCTTAAAACATTTCAGCCTTTTTATCTGAAGTGCATTTTCTTTTTAAATAAAAATTTCCTGTTTCTGCCAAACCTACAAAGATAGGAAGGATTCTTATCTCCTCGCTAACTTACAGGCTATGCTAACTGGGAACCAATCAGCTTTTATAGCTGCCTTCCTCTACAGAAATGAAAGAAAAATGAAGCTATTAAAGGGATAAAATCAATTTTACTGGATGGTATTCTGAGAAGAAAATGGGGGGGGGGTGTGAGAAAGAGGGGAAAAAAGAAAAATGACATGTCATCGGTGAATAGTCATCACCAATTAACTCTATGAAAGCCAACACCCTTAACACAGAACTCACCTGATTTTCTGTGAAGGGATTAGGAGGTACCAAGTACCCTCACTCAAACAGGACAATCTTTAACGTGTTCTCTCACTGTTTCATGGATCACTTACGGGTCACCAGAATTCTGAGTTAAATGAAAGACAGACAAACAAGCAGGCTATATAACACCTGTAGAACAGTGGGGCTTCAAGACATAAGTGTTTTTTTATATTAACCAGGGGAAAAAAACCAATCCACAAACTCCAGCCTGCTTCCCCATTTGTAGAAAGTTCATGCTAAATTTAAGAGCTAAGAGCTTTCAGATGTACAATGTACAAGCTGAATTCAGCAAATGGATGTGGCTCAAGTAAATCTTTTCTTCCTGGATCAGTTTAAGAAACCTGTAACTATGCCAATCCCCAGTGTAATATGTGGTAACACTTTCACAGAAATATGACAGAGATGGCTCTGATTCTGCATACAGTTGTCTGAATTTCATGCCCAGACATGCATGCCCAACTAATTTTCTGTATTTTTTACCTGCAAATTGTTGTCATTTCTCTTTCACCAATTCACACACACTGTCTTTTTCACTTTGTCGACCTTTCCTAGCAAGTACCATGCTACAACACCAACTAAAAATTCTACAACAAAATTCATAGGTAGTATTGCACATTTCAGAAGTGCAGTGTGTTTCTGGAGGGAGAGGATGCCATTTCCTTTTCCCGCTCTTCCAGCTCTGAGTGACAGAGGTGCTGCTTCCCTTTCCCATTAGGTGCTGTGCAAGACAGATATTTTTCATCATTCTGTCAAGTTGTTTCCTGTTGTCATTCAAGATCCTTGACTTTTTTTTTTCCTGAAAAGAGGATGTAACTTCCCTGGATCAAACATCCCCTGCAGGTTGTTGTGCAACCTGTTATTCTTCTCTTAATTATATTAAAAGGAACCAATACATTTTCGAATATGCACAACATACTTTATTGTACCTACAGATACACACAACACAGTCTATTATCCTTTTCCCCCAAAATCTTGGTGAGATTAAGGTATGTTATCAGAGATGGAGTGCTGAGAATGCCTCAATATCCCACGCTAACAACCTGTTAACAGCAACACAAGGACAGTTTTACAATCATAGAAACTTTGATTTGAAGGGAGCTCTGGAGGTCATCTAGTCCAGCCTCTCCCTTGAAACTGGTATTCAAGAATATCCATTTCCGTGCACAGGCCTAGCAAGTGAGAGAGATGTACATACTGTATTTCTGAAGAGGGCTACTTACCATGCCTGCAGTTATGGAGCAACTGTCTGACCCAGTATATCCAAGTTCAATTTGCCAGTGTGAAGAAAAAATTAGTATTTGGAAAAAAAGAAGAAAAGAATCTGAAAAAAATCCGTGCCAGTTCCAATCAGTAGCAGCAACACAGCATTTTTTCCTCCTTTCAGTTACCCTGCATTTAGTTTCTCCAATTGATTGAGATGCTTTTTATACCTAATTTTCAGCTCATCTGCTTTCTTTTACCTGCTGTAATATTCTCATTCATCTCTTCATAGAGTAACATTTTTTTTCTCCCTCTCTGATTCTCAGTTTTTGCTGAGATAATTGGCTTTAGCTGTGATTTTTGAAAGCACTCAGATGCATTTTTCCAAATGGACTTAGAGCCCAACTCATATTATAATTCACTGAGCCTAAGGGTTCTTAAGTGCATAAGTAGTTTTTGAAAATGGAACTTAAACTCCTAAGCCAAGTAGTTGCTTTTGAAAAGTTATCCTTTATGCAACGCATGCAACCCTGGAAGAAAACCAAGTAAACAGAAATCTCAGTCTTCCTTCAGTCCCACCGTGCATTATGTGCAACTGTTGGTCAGTATGTGTATATACTTGGGCAACATGTATTTCACATAAAATACTTATAAATGACATCTTCGAACAAAGTTAGAATTTGGGAAAAATACATTAAGGAACATAAGACTACAATATAGAGTATAAGAGAACAATAAAAAAACCAAAAAAACCAAAACAAGCCAGAAATTAAATGGCATCTCCTCTGTCAGACTAGACCAGAAAATCTCCAGAAAGTACCTACGGTTTTGCAAAAATATCCTGCTTACTCCCACTGAAGCTGATGACAAAGCTCCCAGTTTCTTTTCAATTACTGTAGCTTCAGAGTTTCACATGTACTTCAGAAAGAAAGTGTGTCTCTTTCCCTAAAAAACTCAGTATAATTCAAGTAATTCCTTCAGCAGGGCTGGTTATCTATCTGCAAATTAAGTGAAATTTTATCATCCCCAGCTTGTATATTAGGACTGTGGTAGGTAATTAAAATAGATATGATTTTAACATTTCAGCCATTATGAACTATTTATTTCAGTTGTACCTAAGGGAATTACATACAGTCCAACTGGACTGGACTTCAGAAACATTTAACAAAGTTAGTACCTTAAACACAAGTAGCTCCATCAAGAGAAAGAGAAAGGGAAGAGCATCTTCAGTCATAGGCTTGCCAAGCTGGTGAAGAGGGCTTTAAACTAAAGTTGCCAGGGGAGGGGAACCTCAATCCATCCCACCCCTACCAGTTTGATGCCAGGGCCAGCAATAGATGCTCAGAGCCTGGAGAAGGATCACAGGTCAGCAGGAGAGTGCCTGAAGAGCAGCACAAAGGAACTCCAGCCACTCCAGTCAGTAAGTCAACTCCATCGGAGGCCCAACTTAAATGCCTCTGTGCAAACGCACTTAGCATGGGGAACAAACAAGAGGAGTTGGAGATGTGTGCACGCCTGCAGGGCTACGACCTTATTGGCATCAGAGAGATGTCAATCTCTTTATTGGAGACTGAAAGCTTATGGATCAGCATTAAAGGGAGGGCAGGGACAGGTGACATTACGGTGGGGGTCTGCTATCAATGACCAGCTGGAGTGCATGGAGCTCTGCCTGGGGATGGATGAGGAGCTGACCGAGGGCTTGTGGGTCAGAATTAAAGGGAAGGCAGGGACAGGTGACATTACGGTGGGG
>NW_008795022.1:319436-324112 GCF_000699145.1 Aptenodytes forsteri | reverse complement strand
AGGGCATGTAGTGATAGGACAAGGGGTAATGGCTTTGACCTGAAAGAGGGTAGATTTAGATTAGATGTAAGGAAGAAATTCTTCACTATGATGAGGGTGGTGAGACACTGGAACAGGTTGCCCAGAGAAGCTGTGGATGCCCCCTCCCTGGAAGTGTTCAAGGCCAGGTTGGATGGCGTTTTGAGCAACCTTGTCTAGTGGAAGCTGCCCCTGCCTATGGCAGGGGGATTGGAACTAGATGATCTTTAAGGTCTCTTCCAACCCAAACCATTCTATGAGTCTATGATTCTATGATTCTATGAAAATCTGTAAAGCTACATGTATATTACTGAGCAAGATTAATGAGCAAGATTTGGTACCTGATTCAAAAAGTTATTTAAGAAAGCTCTGAAAACGAGGTACCTTTGAGGTAAAGGCTTGGTAGAAGCAGGGTTGTCATGGCTAATATTGCTGGTGAGGAGCAGAAAGAGTTCTGCTATGTCAGGAATAAGCTTTGTGTGGTGGTTACCAATGGGAATGACAAATTATTTCTCAGAGTAGTAAATGGAATCTTAAATGGATCTGCAATAACATGCTAATTTAGTCTAGTATCTTGACTGTGGAATTAATTTTCTAATTGCCAATTTCAGCTGGCCATGCAATTGCTTCTTCAAATTTCAAGGTGATCTTTGTAGGGCCATAGGAGGTATTTTAGCTCAGTGAATAACAGCATTGGATCCTTTAAACACCTCTGTTTTAATTTTGCAGTAAGTTGTTCTCAGTGAATTTATCAAGCATAGGAAATATTAACCAGACCGCCTTGTTGAGCATCTCTATTCACCATCAAAAAAATAAATGTTTTCAGATGCTCATGAAAATTGTTGTTGTTAACACTGAGATGTATATGAGATAACTCTCATATACAAAATCTTTATTTGACACAGAGATCATAGACAGTCCAGTGGAGGAAGAGGAAAGAGGGAATTGGGAAGAGGGAAGGTGATGGCAAAGACAACAGGAATTTTTGCTGTAACGTGGTGGACAGGAAGACACCTGGAACGTCAAGCAAAGGTGGTTGCTGGTTGATTTTGACCATGATCAAAAGTAGGATGTCTAATCCTCCTTTCTAATGATAGTAAGCTGCAGGACCCAATATTGGCTAATTAATTCAGCTGAAAATAATATGATCTTGACTGAGGAAGACTTTTTCAGGAATCATTAGAGAGCCTTTATGAGTTTTCTTAAACCTAAAATCTGAATGAGCAGCTTAGCTGAGTTGTTCAAGCAGAGCCCAAAGTAAATTAACTCTCTGCTTAAGATCTTGAAAACTGATGTGAGTTTATCTTTTGGTCTCCTGTAAGGACTCAGTGATACTTCTGCAAGTAAAGACCTGGCAACTTCACACAGTTCCTATCAGGGCCAAGCAGAGCAGAAACCCTTGTCCTTGGGAAAGCACCATTGATTACCATCCTGTAAGAAACCTGCCAATTAAGGGTCAGAAACAAACCTCTATCTATACCCCCCAATTGCGAGTAAATTGGCTTAGCAGTAAAATGTGAATATACTGCAGCCATCTAAAAATGTGTATCAATTATTTTCCTCTTAGTGCAACCAGGCTGCATTGAGAGACAACGCAGTAAGGAAGGAAGCATCTTTTTCAGCCCCACGAGGCAATGCATCTTCACACAGCTTCTCGCAACAGGCTGTGCCTGAAGGCACAATTTTGTAGTCTGCTGAAATGATCAAATGAACAGAGTGTAAAACTAAAACTTGTACTAAAATGAAAAAGACCGTTTAAATAATTTGGTAGGATGGGTTATAAAATCATTTAATAAATCTGAAAGACAAATCATTTAATATGTTTACTGCATCAGAAAAACAGGACTGTGTACCAAAACAATACAGCTGTTTCTCTGCTTTGGGGACCTGGCCTGAAACCTCTTCTGATTATTTTACAAAGAGCTCCTAAAAGCTCCACATATCAGCACACGTATTATCTGACAGAACAACCAGATCTGAGAATAGAAAAAACAAAAAGGTTCATTAATTTGTGGTATCCTTGAGAAAGAGAGACTTTCCTCAAAACTAATCCAAACACAGTGAAGAACTGTGCAGTTGTGTGACATACATAGTCACAGTTTCAGAAAAAAATAATATGAATAGTTTTCAATTTAGGTAATATTAAGATAGTACAGAAGAATTGCACATGTTTTAAGTGGTTATAGGTTTACTTCACCTAGGAACCTGCACCCCTGTCATTTGACATGATATGCTTTTCTCCAAGGTGGGAAATAACTCTAAACAATACCCCTTATCGTATTACTCTTCATCTTGAGGATCAGCCCTCTCAGGCAAAGAAAATGTAATAATAAACAGTTTTGTCTGAATTCCTTCAGAGACAAGAAAACCACCCCAAATCCATCTTCAATTAGGTGACAGAATTAATCATAAAGGACGCCTGAACCTCCTGTAAGCTTCTTCCAGCATGTCATTTAGTCTGCCTGACAGCATGGTGACTCTGCAACTATAGCCTATTTTATTCTTTTCAGAGATTTACCTTCAGATGTCTCTAAAGGCTTTCTTTAACACCCCCTTTTTTTTAATTAAGTAAGGTTTTTCAAGCTTGAGGGCTGATTTTTTCCAACAATTGCTCAGCAGTCATGAATGGGGAACTAGGCTAAACCTACTGCTTCAATTATTTTAATTGATGGAGACTGGGGTGAGTGGATTTTCTCAGCTGAGTCTAATGAAAGAAGCATTCAGTTTATAGAGGATATTTTACACTGCAGAAAATAAGTTTGAGAGTAAGGAGACCATAATTTTCTTCTCAGCTCCTCAAATGATCTGTAATGGGATGCTGGCCAAAACATTTCACTTTGGTGTTTCAGGGCTCAGGCGAATGACTTCTACTGAATTTTGATGGGGTGATTTAAGAAGTCACCAGCCTAAGCTGGCTGTCTCCTACCCTGTAACAAAGCCTATCACAAAGTATGCCAATACTTCAGCTATGCCAGTGCCTGGCTCAGTAGGATAAACTGCAAAGAAGATTGATTTGTGCCAATGCTCAGTTGTACCCAGGAGAGACAGATGAGTAGGTTGCTCTGCTGCCCCTGCCAACAGTGCACACGTCTGGCTGCGAGACCAGGCTCTGGATGGAGAGTTGGGTTTGGTGCAGTCCTGAGCCTTCCTTACAAGATTCAGGAGGAGAGGTTTGCCTGTAAAACCATGTTTTGTGCTAATTACTTTGCTTGTAAAATTATGGTGGATCTATGAATGAAAAGTGGTATATAAAGGATTAACTACCTATTTTTGTTAAATCAATACTTAATTTCCATTGGTATTTTTTCTTCTCCTTCATCTAAGGATTAAATATATTTTTAGCTTAAAAGAAAACTTCAGTTATTACACATTAATATTTTAACACAATCACATATGATTGATTTTTTTTTTTTTAATTTCTTTTTTTTTAGGCTGAACTTTTCAGTGACTTCAGTAGGGATTTCTCCTTCATATTGATTGTACGACATGGCCATATGTAACTAATAAATAATTTGCACAAGATACATTTTAAAAAAAGATAAGACTTTAGAAAGTATCTGTGTGGAAGGCCTTAAATTAACCAGAGCTATGAGGTGGAAATGCCTCCATATTTTTGTCTTGTTAGTGAGACTATCAAAAGAACCCAAAGGCTTTCAATATCCCATGCTATATTTTATTAAAGCACAAAATAATAGGCTGGGACAGAACAACTCTTTCATGCAGGGAAAGGGTTTGCAACCACTGTATGAGACAGATTAAAGAAAATCTTTGGAAGAAAAAAAACCCAACCCCTTCACAACACATCTTTGCAAGCCGGGTCATTTCAGTTCAAAAGGCTGTACGGTGTGACTCAGAGGCTAAGACCTAGGTATAAATACACAGTCTTCCTCTCAGCTTCCTGTTCTCACAATATTTTAAACAAAATATATAGTGTACAATTCCTGTACTGATATCTGAAAAGGAACAACATAGAGATCCAGTGTCTGTCACAAGCAGTCATTGTTCAGTGCTGGGCTGCACTTCCAGGATCAGTTACCCTTTCAGGTTATTGACTGAGAGGAGCTGTGACTTCATGGTATTTTCTAGGACATGATTCTTTTTCTGCCTTAAGGGAAGAAGTGTGCATCAATTTATCAGCTTATATAACTTTTTTTTTAAAGACACAGGTCAGTCATAATGTTACCGTTTCTTTTGACTCTTAAGGTTAGAAGAAAATATTGGAGAAGCTGTAATAATTTCCCTATTTCTGATCTTGTAAGACAGGACGCATTTTCTTGAAGAGCTTTATGTCCCTGTTTGACTAAGCAGAGTCAGGACTGCTTAGGTTTCCTTTAGTAGGCTAGCTTTCCACCTGAAGAGTATCCCTCCAGTCTACCAATATTTCTGCCCAAGCCGCAGAAGACAAAGGCTGGGACTGGGAGAATGAAGAGCTGCCCACTGTGGGAGAAGATCAGGTTTGAGACTGTCTAAGGCACCTGAAGGTACACAAGTCCATGGGACCTGATGAGACCCATCTGAGATCTCCTGCAGCAGATGAAGTTGCTAAGCCACTATCCATCATATTTGAGATGTCATGGCAGTCCAGAGAAGTTCCCACTGACTGGAAAAGGGGAAACATATCCCCCATTTTTAAAAAGGGAAAAAAGGAAGACCTGGGG
>NW_008795022.1:311820-318652 GCF_000699145.1 Aptenodytes forsteri | reverse complement strand
AAGATGGCGGGCAAACTTTTTGCAGGGCCTGTTGCAACAGGACAAGGGGGAATGGCTTTAAACTAAAGGGGGGTAGGTGCAAACTAGATATAAGGAAGAACTTTTTTATGCTGAGGGTGGTGAGACACTGGCCCAGGTTGCCCAGAGAGGTGGTGGATGCCCCATCCCTGGAAACCTTCAAGGTCAGGTTGGACGGGGCTCTGAGCAACGTGATCTAGTTGAAGATGTCCCTGCCCACGGCATGGGGGTTGGAGTAGATGACCTTTAGAGGTCCCTTCCAACCCAAACTATTCTATGATTCTATGATTAAGTTTCTACTGCAGAATTTTCCACCCTCTGATGTTTGTGGTAGGAATATTGACTTAGAGTTATCAAATAAATCAAGGTGAGTCTTTCATTTTTCTTTTTAACTTGTATTTTCATTGCTTTATTTGAGATATTAAGAAAATGACCCATCTGAATTTTTCTTCAATATGAATCCTGATCTTACTGATTAAATGACCTCAGCTCAAATTCAGATTTCCTGTGGAATTTGAAAGCCCTACCACCTTGCTTGTCTTTCATATTAATTGTAAGTTTTAATATTAATATTAACATAGACTAGTTACATATGTGAATAGATGCATATAAACAGATACCTAGATGGATATAAATAGATGGATCTATAGCAGATTCTTCTCTAGACTTTATGAGAGCTTGATAAACCAGAAGTAGTCATGGATCATTACTTTTATTGTGCCTAGGCATTGTAGAACAAAAAGGTACAATTCTTACCTTCAAAAATTTTCTAAGTATGTATAAGGCTAGGGCAACAGATGAACCAGGCAATGAGAAAGAGAAGTGAAAATATAAGTCACAGTACAAGCTTTGTTCTCAAAGTCAAGGCCAGTATCTGTACCAAGATACCTTTAGTTTAAATATAGTCAAGCTTACGGTCACTGTGGCAAAAGAGGATATTAAACAGCTTTGCAGATGTTATGAGAAGTTAATCTGAAGTATGAGTTTGGATAAAAGGATCAAAGTTCTTTTTTTTTCCTCAATTTAACAAATGGTAGAGGGAAGCTGACTTCTCAGGCTGACTGGAAGTGAGAGGTGACATTTTAGCAATCAGTGAAGGCTTCATAGGTAAGGTGGAGATACCTGCAAAGGGCCTTGATGGTGAAGGTCTTCAGCTTATCTTCAGTAGAAAACAGAAAAAGAATGACGTATCAAGCGGGGTGACAGAGTTGGTGTGGTGGGCTGGGAAAACAACCTGTCCATCAGAAGGCCAAACCACATGGGAAAGGAGCTGTTCCTTCTAGGCCTCTTCTGGGGCACAGTCTATTTTGTTGTTCTTTTTAACAGAGAATGTTCTTCACCAGTGTTTCCAGTCCCTGTGGGGAATTTGGGCATATTTAGATCCATTTTGCTACCACTAGTACCTACCAACACTCAAGATACCTGGAACAAATCCTAGCAAAAAGATGAGGACACTGACTTTGTTTCTATAAACCCCGTTTAAGTACAGAAAATGCCCTTGTAGCGTACGATGTGAGCTTTTTTCAGCTCATACTGTCTTTGCTGAAATATCCTTTTTTCTGTCCTGGATGCTTGCAGCCTTACCCATTTTGACTCTGAGGGTTCAATGTCCGACAAAAGCACCCATCCGGGGCTGTTTGGATGTTGCTGACCTGGAGGGAAGGACACGGACCAAGGGATCTCTTGAGATTCCTGCAGATCCTGTGACTCAAAGTTTCTCTGGAAAATATATGTGGTGGTGTAGTACGAAAAGACAAGGGAGGAAGGTGAGAGGAGACCACTGAGCCCTGTATGAGATCTCAAAGTTAAACTCTGGGCGGGGGAGGAAGACTGAAAGTGAGTGTTAATAAATGACAGTAAGTGCTCTGCAGAGAGTGGTTTTACAAGGCTAAACAGAATAAGGATACCCAGAACTGAAGCGGGGGAGCAAGGGATATCATTCATACAAATAAGCTAGATGGTAGCTTGAGGAGAGAGGTAAAACCTTTATAAAATCTAATGATGTGTAAATACCACCTGCATTAATTATGCTGCACTATTGAATGTTAAAAATCTGAAGCCTGGAGCTAGAATAATTAATCTGCCCTTGTGATTGCCTTGGAAGAGAGAGAAATGTACTGTTCCTGGCAGTGCAAGCTGAAGTTACAAATGAAGAAAAGAGAAAGTTTATTGTGCTCAAGGCCTTATTTTTTATAACAGAGAGTTTCTCAGGGATGTTTGCTGAAAGCCTAGGGGAGACACTGTCTTTTCATTTTCTTTTTTTTTTCTTTTTTTCAAAGGAGCTGAGTCATTTCAGCCGGAAATCCCTAAGTTAGGGCAGGCCATTTTATTGGTATTAAGAGATTTGATGAGCAGAGCTCCACACTTTCCAACAAACTTGCCCACAAACAAAACCAAATCCCTATGCTTACAGTATCCCATGAAGGATGTGACATGTTAAGTATATGTAGAAACAGCAGTTTTCTGTTTCATCGCTGGTCTAGAGAGCTTGCTTTTCCTGTAGTGCAATTTCTTCAAACAGGGTGCAATTTCTTCAAAGCTGTGTGTAACAAAATGGTATTTCAACATAGACTCAGCTGTTTACAGTCTATCTTCCTGTCCTAAATTTTCAGAAAATCAGGACAAGTTGCCTTAGACATGGAGGCACTATTAGGAGGAATTAATATAGTGTCACCAAGAGTCAAAGGAAAATTCACTCTACTCGGAGGCATGTATGAATGAACGTACCACAATGAGAGATGTTCTGGTTGCCCTACTCATAATGAAAGAGAGAGACAAGCCCCGGCTGCTACAGCTGTCATTTCCTTAAACTGACATTATTTTATATTATAGAATCATATTGTAAACAATGATAAGAGGTGGCTCTGCTTTAAATGAGAAAACTGTGTTTTAGACTGGCCTTCCACTGAATCTGATATGTTTGTTTCCAGGTATAGGTGCTCAAGGAATATAAAAGCAAAAATACAGAAATGTGTAAATATAGATATATATCTCCATGTTGTAAATGGTCTTTTTCCTGCTTATTTCACATAAATCATAGAAGTTTGCATCGCAGAGAGAAAAATCCATCTTCTGTCTGCACCCTGTTGATACCTCTTTCTATGGACAGCTTTATAAAATCTGTCTTTTTAGCATGTTTTAGAGAACAAGACAGTTGCGAACCCTTTGGGAAAAAAATGGCAAATTAAAAATCCAGTGTGAAATTATCTTGCAACTGTAGTCTACCTCTAACAAGCTGGATACATTGTAATTTGCTAGTGTCCTGTTATATCAAGCAGAGACTTTTTTTTATTTTTCTTTTAATGGGAATAACATTTTCTGATAAAGCATCTTCCGATCCTTTTTTTCTTTGTGGGAAGAGGGTTTGGGGTTTTCTGCACTCTTTCTGATGAAAAATATATAGGTTTTTAAGGTCTGAATTAAATAAATTGAAAATTAAATACTGATTCACTGTGAGAACAGATGGAAACAAACAATAGGGGCTAGAATAGGTATCAAGCTGCTATTGCAACTTTCCGGGAAGTTAAAGAAACTACTTTTATTCTGGGGCAAGTCTGTAGGGAATAAGGCCCAGCTGTTCAGATTAGTAGACACTAATATCAGTTTTCATGGAACACTTTTATAAAAAGTATAATGTTACCCAGCATTAGGGATAGTGTATACAAACGCAGAAGACATCCACCTTTTTCTGAGTGAAGCCTCTTTAATTATGTAATGTTGAGAGTTTATTTTCTCCCTTTATCACTTTGCTGATAAATGCCTTTTTTTCTTGATTGATTGAGCTTTTACCTCTACAAGCATATTTTGAATTAAAGATGCTTATTAAATAAACTGTAAGCGTCTGTAAGAATCTGTGTATATTTATATTACATAAAAGTATAGAAGCTATTCATACTACAGGACACTTAATAAATATTGATCACAAACCCACTTTAAAGTGTAGCCATTTTCATTAATTTCCTTACCCTAAAATGAATATGATCTCATTCAAGACTCCTGAAATTCACAGAAGGTTCCCTTTGACTCCATATCACTTGGTTGGGAGTCACTATCTCATAAAGGGTCTTTGCTGAGCTATCTCATTTTCAAAATACCCATTTGAAACTTCTCCATGTGAAATGGTCATATCTCAGATGTTTATACAAATAAAATATTGACCTTGAGAAGAAAAATTTAAAACAAGAGTAGAATACTAAATATTGAGGAAAATATAGACTGAAATAAGCTATATTATTTCAAGTCTCTAGTGAAAACAGACTCTTCCTTGAAAAATCTGAGTTGTTTGGCCTGCCCTCCTCAATCTATTTGCATGCTCACTATTTATATAGTTTCCTTTTTGCAAGATTGCATTTCTATGACCAACGTGGAGTATGTAGGACCCTCCACCCTCTCTGACTGTTGAATCCTTTGAATACTTATGAGAATCATAGACTCATAGAATGGTTTGGGTTGGAAGAGACCTTAAAGATCATCTAGTTCCAATCCCCCTGCCATGGGCAGGGACACCTTCCACTAGACCAGGTTGCTCAAAACCCCATCTAACCTGGCCTTGAACACTTCCAGGGAGGGGGCATCCACAACTTCGCTGGGCAACCTGTTCCAGTGTCTCACCACCCTCATCATAACGAAGAATTTCTTCCTTACATCTAATCTAAATCTACCCTCTTTCAGGTCAAAGCCATTACCCCTTGTCCTATCACTACATGCCCTTGGAAAAAGTCCCTCTCCAGCTTTCTTGCAGGCCCCCTTCAGGTACTGGAAGGCTGCTGTAAGGTCTCCTCAGAGCCTTCTCTTCTCTAGGCTGAACAACCCCAAGTCTCTCAGCCTGCCTTCATAGGATAGGTGCTCCAGCCCCCTGATCATCTTCGTGGCCCTCCTCTGCACTCGGTCCAACAGGTCCATGTCCTTCTTATGTTGGGGGCCCCAGAGCTGAACGCAGTAGTCCAGGTAGGGTCTCACGAGAGTGGAGTAGAGGGGGAGAATCACCTCCCTCAACCTGCTGGTCATGCTTGTTTTGATGCAGCCCAGTATACGGTTGGCTTCCTGGGCTGCAAGCACACATCCTGCTTCATATTTTTCTTCTGCCAAAAGGAATATGAACCTGCCTCTTTTATGTTATAGGGCATCCAACAGGAGAGACAGAGGGAGTCTCTCCTCCTTTGAATATCTTCTAAGCCAGCACTAAAAGGCTCTCATAAAAACTGACTGCCCTTGAGCCTAAGCCCTTCTGTGCTTAGAGCTGACAGACATTTGTATTTAATTCTCACATACCAGTGACTGAGCCATGAAGCCATGGCCAATTCATTCCTTATTCTTGAACTGTTCCACCTTGCATGGAATAATTAAAGGTTAGTTCAGCTAGAGAGAGAAAGAGAATCAGAAGAGCTGTGTGGGATGCCACTCGAGGGATTTAAGTGAGGAGATAGCAAGAGAGAACACTTAGCTTGCAGTCACTGATCAAAATATCTTGTAAATATTTTAGGCCAAATTGACCAGCCTGAAAGTAAAAGATGGAGAGTAGCCTACTCAGCTCAGCAAGTTCTTTAGCAGCTGAGGCATACTGCTTGGAAAGTTATATCCCCTGAGGCAGAGGAGAAAATTAAACTTGAGTTATGCACGCTGTAGATGAGTGTCCTTGAATAAAAAGTGAGGGTCTGTTTCTTCTCCTGTCTGGTTTTGTGGGTGTTTGCTAAGTGTATCTCTTCATTTCCATTTCTTTACTTTGCCAGAGTTGTTACCTGAAATGAAATTGAAATGTTTGGGTTTAGAATCGCTCAAAGACGTATTCCAGTTTTTAATTTTTACCCTTTTTTTTCCCTTTAGTTTTTATTTGAAGGGGAAAAAAAATCATTTTGGCTTATCTGATCGGATTTTGCTTTCAGCCAACTCACCAGAAAAATAATTATTCACACAAACCACATTCCTTATTGTTTTTGTTCCTTCTACTGTAGAATTTATTTGTCAATGTCCTTACGTAGTTGGGCTTCTATAAAAATTCCCTAACTCAACTCATGCTACTAAAAAAAATGATCTCTCAAACAATCCTCTTGTTGATTTTTCAGCAACTTCTTAAACGGATCAAGTGATTTAAATAATGTTTGTCTCAGAGTTCTTGAAAATGAATTATTACTGCGGCTAAGACAGCATGATTTGGAAAAACTGAACAATTGTGGGAATGAAGAGAACTTTTACATAATGTTCAGGTACATGAATACCGCAGACAATTAGGATATCAGTTGATAACCTACTTCATTAGTGCATTAAATCTTTGCACTGCTTAACTTAAGCTTTCTCAATTAACTCCTCAATATGCAAGGATTTTTGAAAGATTCATCCAGAATCAAAAAGCATCACACAACTGGAGATCGTTGAGCAAATGCTGATTCAGGTGAGGATGGTCAAAACCATCAAGGGCAAGGTCAGACTCTGTCCTAGATTTTTTTATTTAGGCCTTTCACCCTATATCACTTCTGTAATACATCAGTCACTCCGTTCTTCAGCAGCTGTATTTGTCTTCTGATGTAGTCCAGCCCTAAGGAAAAGCATCACAATGGTTAGTAGTATAATTTTAAACTTCCAATGCAAATACATATTATGATTTTTTGAATTAATACATGAAGACTTATTGCAGAGCTGTAACTGAAACTTGGTTCAGGGTTTTTTTTCTTAAAACTCAGTTATGTCTTTTTATTTCTACAGAAGTTAGTACTGTTGATTACAGTTTTAGATGACATCAAGGAATATAACGTACTTTTAGTTGATGCTTCCATGGTATGAAGACAGACATTTAGCATTATTATAAATTAAAGCTGTC
>NW_008795022.1:300579-311324 GCF_000699145.1 Aptenodytes forsteri | reverse complement strand
ACCACCGGAGAGTGACTATTTAGTAAACCCTGTATTTGATTGCTTTCATACAATGCACCTATTCTATCAAGTATACAGGACCTTCCTATAAGAAGTATTTTGCAGATTCATACACAGCTGCTCAGTCTGATGCTCAACAATAAAGGCAATACAAGCTTAACTCTTCAATACAGCTAACAAAGCTTGTCTTACTGTAATTCTTCTTTCCTAATAAAGCTGTGAATGGGCTTCAGCTAGTTATATGCTACTTCCATTATGTGCAAGAAAGATTTGGGGATTAAAGGGATAGGTCTGATACTCCCTTATGCCTCTGTGGATGAAAGAAAAACCTTGAGGGCAATTCCATCCCTTGTCTTTCAACACTCAGGTATGCTCACCTGGGAATAAAATACACATTTTGGAAAATTATAGAAAAGGAACACACCTCACTGTTTTAAAAAAAAAAAAGCAGAAAAATTCTATCACTGCTGAGCTTTGCTGTGTAGTTATAACTAAAAGCAGAGTTGAGTCATCTCCTTACCAAATTCTATGTACCATAAGACAGTTATTCTTCAGTTCTCTGAAGCTACGCCAAATTCCTTGCTCTATGATTTCCTTTTTCTTTCTTATTGCAACAGCTTTTCAAAAAACTCATCATATCTTATAGTGTAAACACAGAACTAAATCAAGTAATACTCCAGTATTTTGTTCCAAATCCTGAAAGCATATATTGCAGTGTGATTAAACATACTTAGAAACAAAAACTTAAATCCTCAACTTAATGTGCAAAGAAAGCATGTGGAATCACATCTTTCAAAAACTTATGAAGTGCCCAGACTCTGACTTTCAGGGAGTTCCTGGAATAGGCTTTACTCATTGGCCAGACTTTGCATACTTGCTCAAGTAGACTTGCTTGACTTCAATACATAATGCCCAAAGTTCTGCAATTCCTACCTGTGTCTACATACAGCATACGTGATTTTCAAAATATGTTTCATTGTATGCAAATATATCTAAAAATCAAATTTCTTATTTCAGGAATTACAACAGGCAGTTACATTGTGCATATGTGTCTTGAACAGCTAAATTCATAGAAGGAAAGGATTCAAAATAACAGCGTAGAAGGACCCACCTGACCTCACAGTGTAAATATAATTAACTTATAATGTACATCCACTTTTAGCATTCTACTATTTTCCATTTATTGAGTCATGAGTAAAATTTTAACTTTGGTCCTGCAGTTGTTCATCAAGATTAGTTTCAGCATGTAAGTGTCCTCAATAATTTCAGTGGATTACAGTATCTGGCAGATGGCACTACTGCTAATAACACCTGTTTTGGTCTACATGTGGTCTTTATACCAAAGAGTTACTTCAATGACCAGGGCATCAATAGAATAACAACATCAGAGGAAAACAGAAAAGGGTTTTTTTTGCCTAATAAACCACACCATTTTCCAGAGAAAATTGGCATATCAGGTGATAATTTGACACAGGATCTTGAATCATGGAAATTTTTCTGATTTAATGAAAAGCACCAATGATTTAGAGACTGTCAACACAAGCTAGTAAAAACAAAACTACAAAATCAAAAAGACAGTAGAAAAAAGCGAAATAAGGTCTACTGTGTTGGTGTCAAAGTAAAATTGCATGAAATAAGACTGATAAGATAGAAAATCACCTACCTCTTCAGGGGAAATATCCAATAAAGGAGAGGTTTATGAACACAAGGCGTAGATGGAACATTTGTGCCTAAGTTCCAGACCGCAGAAGATAGTGATCTGTTTAACTCGCTGATGTTTAGAGTCACCAAGATATAATATAAAATGTCAGCAGCAGCAGAAGATAATATTGCTCGTGAGTAAGGCCATGACTAGTCTGGCT
Organism: Aptenodytes forsteri; assembly: GCF_000699145.1. Taxonomy (NCBI): domain Eukaryota; kingdom Metazoa; phylum Chordata; class Aves; order Sphenisciformes; family Spheniscidae; genus Aptenodytes; species Aptenodytes forsteri. The sequence continues at coordinate 309,462 of NW_008795022.1, read as the reverse complement.
TGTTCCCCAGGTGCCTAAAATTTGGTACCTGCCAATGAACAGATTCAGGAGGACTTTATTAAGCAATTTATTCTTTGCCTGTCTTTGAATAATCTGCCAGGCTGCTTTTTTTCTTTATCTGCAACTGTCTGTGTCCACATTTTTGTGTAGCAGCTTAGAGAATTTAAAAATTAAGAGTTAGTGTTTGGAAATAGGAAATCCAGATTGCTAGTCATTACGGTACAATAATTAGACTAACTAGGTGAACCAAAGTTTCACAGGGGTCTTCTTCCACAGCCAACTTTACACTTTCATCTGGCTAGTTTCTTCCTTCCCTCTCAGCATTGTGCCTCTATTATCCTACCTAGCCATACGTACCATGCAGAGGGACACTTCTTTCTAGTATACTGTTGGGCAAATATTGTACACACATTGTCATGCTATCACTGAAATGCTTAAATTTGCAAATCTAGATTGTCTCTTTGTCACCATGTTAATTTTTGTCCTTTTAATGTAGGAGCTGTAATAGCATGAACTTTGGCATGAAGTTTACACGTGGAAGCATATTAGCTCTGTGGCTAAGGTCATTAGGTCAATTAAATGCTATGATGCTTTTTAGCACTAAGAAATAGATGCCAGGAAGAATGTCTCTCATACCTATAACTTTTAATTGTGTCAGTGAGAAATCCAGTACACTTGATTTACATGTCTGGATTAAAAACAAAATGCTTAGAGAGAGAGAGAGAAGCACCTCAAAATAACCAGTATGCTGAGTGCATCTGTGCCTAGAGCTAACTAGTAGGAATAGCTTCACAACTGCTGTTTTGTCAGACCTTACACTTCTGTGGATTTTAGCTTTTGCTTGGTGTTCCAGAAAGACATTTCCTTCTTCTTGGGGTGGAAGACTTCAAGCCCAATACTGAAAATAGACTCCAATAGTCTTATGTCTAAGAACAAATTGAGATCACTTGTTTATTTCAAAGCACGATTACCATGTTGCCAAAATGCCAGGAGGTGGGAGGTGAGGTACTCTTCCCCCTTTTTGTTCAATACCTCCACAGTGTGCCAAAGGAGGGGTTTAACCACCAAGTTGCAATTTAGTTGGTGCTTGAGATGGTGGACAAACATACCCAGACATTCAAACTCTCCTGCTGAGGTCTTTCCATTTTGTAGAAAGGAACTCAACCTTAACTGGGATAATGAAAGACAAAGGAAAGACAAAGAGTAAGGAAGAGAAAGTATTTAATATAAAATTCATAAGCAGTCCTGAGGGTGAAGCCCAGAGCCCAAGTGTTTTCTTTTTTATATTGATGTTTAACCCCTAAATGCTCTTCTCCAACTTCCTTTTGCCTTTTCTCTGCCCTTTCTTCTACCACTACAGTTAATAAGGTACTAAATAAAAGGCTGGAGTTTTGACCTTTAAAATAAAGGAGTAACTACTGTGTGTTATGTGATCTTACACCTGTGCAGCAGATTTCTTCAGTGTGTCTGTTAAATCCACATAGGTCTCCTGGGAAGCCAGAGGACTACCTACCACCCCCTAGAGGAATTCAGTTCTGAGGTGCAGTTCTGGGCAAGGGCCAAGGAACAGCAACAGGTACCTAGGGAAAGTAAAGATCAGAGGAGTCTCTTCATACCTCCAGGATATGTGGCAGATGAGAAGGCAAGATGTGGAGGATGGTTTTAACTACTTAAACTCTGCCCAAAACTGACTCCCTGCTAAATTTCTGTGGGAGATGGTGGAAATCAGTGTACCGTTTCTTTAATCATAACCTGCTAAATTCTTCCATGGGGATGACTGTAAAACAATGAAACCTCACAGACCTCTACAATCTATTGAAACCTGTGGAGATAATCCCAGTGCTGATGGTATATTTGAATCAAGACCACTCTGAGCAGCTGTTCTGTTTTTCAAGTCATGATAACATAATTTATTTTAATGGTTTCCTAATGCACTCAATATATATAAAGATATTCATATACAAGAATAAAGTCTTAACATAGTTCTGAGGAAGTGTTCTGTTTCACCACTGGCCCTTAACTACTTAATCCTGCATTAGTCATTTCAGTGAAATTTAATTCATGATGCAATTTTAAACTCTTGAAGTTTCCAACTGCTTTCCTGTATCAGAGACTGAACTCAGACAATCCTGATACAGAAGAACTAAAAAAAAATTTGAGAGAACAGTCTTGACCCCACAAACGTCTGCAGCTCTTCTGGATCAGGGATTTTCTTCCATACAGATTAAGAGGCTTGCAGAGGTTTTGTTCTACATTGTTATGTATTTAGCACTTGGAAGTATCTCTTGGAATTCTACCAATAAAAGGACAAAATATGACTGGCAGCAGGGTGGGAGAGCAGCAAAAAATGTGAGGAAATTAGGAGTCAGAAACCTACTCCTCCTGCTGGTCCCCAATCCAGCAGACACTCTTGTTTCTGCCCTGCTTGCCAATTGTGAAATTCGGGGGTTTATTTTTTCCCAGAAAACTTGAAATCTCTAGCCTCTTCAAGCTTCAGCAATGTTGTTAGATTTTTGTCTGAACCTGAGCGGAAATGGAAGTGTCAGGAGAAATCTGCAGCTATTTGTCAGTGTGATGCAATGCATTTTGAGAGTTACAGTATATATTTTCTTCTTACACAACCTTGTGCGTGTGTGTGTATGTATATATAGATGTTTTTTACATGCCTGTTTCTTTTGAAGGAAACTGGAAAGGGACCTGAAGATACTGTAGGGGAGGACAGATTTCTGTGAAGGGGCTTGTTGAAAAGGAGAAGGAGGAGGCAAACTCAGCCAGTGGTCATCTGATCTTATCACCTGCAGGGTCAGAGACTGTACTTATGGACAGGGAGGTCCCCTTGAGTTCTGTGTTCCTAAATCTTAAGATCATTCAAAGAAGTATGAGAAGAGGAAAAAATAGATATAAAGTAAATTATGGATGTCATAACAAGAGAACAGGAACTTGTTAATGGAGACAACTGGAAATCAGTAGTGAAATGTTTTGAGGGCTTCAATGAGGTTGCAAGCTCAATAAGGGTTTCGACATCAAAGCTTTGAATTATGATAAGCAATGAAGCATTAGGAGAACAAAAAAAGGAATGATAAAGTGCCCTTCAGGCATCATCAGACTTTAGAGTTTTTGGCTTTATGATATAAATAAGTTATTCAAAAGACATGAATGCATGTCTAAACGGAATAGAAAATACTGCAGTATGCTCTGATATCATTTATTTCACTATATTAATGTGTGTGTATATATATACACACACACGTATGCACATATATATAGCTGGCAAGCAAAGCGAGTTTGAATGTCGAACTGCCTAGAGCAATTACATAAAAGCCATCATCTGAAGCCAAAAATAACAGGAACAGACATGTATCATTGGCTTTGTAACAGTTCAAACTCAAGGGTATTCAATTACTTAGTGACAGCTGATGATTAGATTAGATATGTCCAACGGAAAACTAAGGGTGAGAGAGGTTTTCATGGAAACAGAAATGCTCAGAAGCAATTTCACTTCTAATTATTTTTCCTGAATTAGTATTTTTTGCTTGTCTTAAAAGAGGGTGCTATGTGTTATGGGAGGAATCGGAAGATTAACATCATTTATTATCCACTGAGAAATGGTCCCCTCTTTTCCAAGAAAAGCCAATTATAGAAAAGTTTACTTCCACTCACTGTGATGGAAGGAGGGTTCCGAAAAGCTCAGCTAGGTGAATGCAAGACAACCCTACAAGCTAAATAATATCAGAAAGAAGGCCAAGAGCTATAGTGCTTTGTGTTTTAATGAAAAAACAACAGCAGGATGTTCAAGCTCTCTATGCTGTATCTCAAAGGGAGCAGTAAATATGGGCCATCTAAATCTTGACTGATATGGCAGAAATGCAAAGATTCAAAAGGATCCAATCGCAATAAATATACCAATTTTCAAAGAACTTTCTGAGCTGCCAACTAGATAACTGGTTCTAAAGATGAAACTGTATTTTAAGTCATTTCTAGTTTAGGAGTAAACACAAACAATACTTTGACAGTTTTCATGCCCTGTCAGAGTTCCAGTAGTTTTAGAGAGTGTCTGCCAAAGCAGTCAGATTGTCACACATGATGTTTCTATTTCTTCTTAAACAAGAAGTGACCAGATACAGTATGGAAACACCACAGCAGTCTTATTTCCATACTAATTCACTGGCATTCTGATATCACAGGTAAATCTTGCATCTAACGCTTGAGATAAAAAGCCATAAATATTAATGAATTCTAAAAGGAGTATTTTTTTCATGGATGATATGACAAATAGTTTCTCCTGGATTATCAAACAGAGTAAAAGCCAGCCCCAGCCAATATGAAATTATTACCAAGCTCTCTTGAAATTTGATTTTCATATTCAAAAACCCCATGAATATGATAGGATTCAAAAAGAAGGCTGGAAGGAAGTCAGAGTAGAAGTGCCTCTGATAGGTTTCACGTTTAAATGCATTGATTCAGTAAAAACCTTATAAGCCAGTTGATTAGAGAAACCTTCAAAGCCCCAGGCCTGCTAGCTTCTCTAGACAGTACCCTCGGAGAACTGGGTTCATCAGCGGGGTGATCCAGATGATACACAGGGGGAACATGGATACACTTCCAGGTATATGACAGAAAACACAAATACAGTGGGACTCGAGATTCAGGCAGGCTCACTCCTACTTTATGTGCCTGAACATCTGTGAGTATCTGAGCCTCAGTTGCAGATTAGGTGAGCTATGTAGTGTAAGATCCAGTTTCAAAAGCATGTGATGCTTGTGTTTCTTTGCGACAATGATACCATATCTTACTGATCAAAGGTAAGACTATAAAAGTTAAGTAGTCAGCAGTGCAGGTATTATATTACCAGCAAAATTGATATATTGGTTCTGTAAAGTATCATGATCATATTGCAACAGCCCCATCCAGGTGGTGAATACATGGTTATTGAATCAAGTTCTGGTAGACATAGGTGCCTCATAATACATTTATGTATCTTTAACTCAGCTTTCTTTTTATCTTGTAGTGAAGAGTAATCCCTGCCATTGGCATTTATCCACACACATGAGTTTCTAAGAGATATTTTAAGACCTTTGTTAGCAAGTGAAGCTGATGTTCTTGTATGTTCTTTGCATACTTTGCTTTGATCTCTAGAAGGTGTTCTGGCTTTGGGAAAATATATGTCTGTTGTGTCCAACAATTAAATTCTGTAAAAATTATACTTGCTCTAAATGAAAATATCTCAGAACACCTTAATAACCACTCAATGCCTCCCATGCAAAACTTGTCATTTGACAATCTCTGTCTCAATAATTCTGCCCTCTCGTGGGACCACTGGGGTCTGAGGGAACCATCCTGGAGGCTTTGGAAGTGAAAATTAAAGTTCTTCCCTTAATTTGCGCTGATAAAACAAGATTCTTTGTTTTTCTTGAAAGTTCACCATCCACAAAGTATTTGCAGTAGTGCGTACCTGTAGGTATGACTTCCAAAAGCATTGCTTTACTGCACTTGTGAGTCAGCCAGGGAGAGTTTTACTGAGACAATAATAGGAGCGGATTGAGAGCATCAACAAACGTTTCTTCCAACTCATATTTTTTTCAAAAAACCCCAATACACACATAACATCAGCCCTCTAAAGAATTCAGATCTAACTTATTTGTTCAATATTTATGTCTTTGTGTGATATCATTCACCTGCATTTCTACTTCTATAGCATAATATAGCATACATTGTGCTTTAATCATGATGCCAGTTCTCTCTTTGAAATGAACATCTGTGAACTTTGCACATCAAGGAAAACAACAACCCCAAAATTTATTTATTTATCAAGCTATGTACTTTCTCCTGATGCCTGAACAATTTCAAAAATCTCTCTTGCTAGTTGGATGGCATTATTAAAGCCATGGAACCCAAAGGCTGGGAAGCCTGTTGATCTGTATTGTATTCTCATCCAGACTTAGCAAAGGAAATGCTTTGAAGGAATGCCTTGTCTTGCAGAATCCTGCTATTGATTTTGTCAAGTATACTCAGATCAAAAGTTTGCATTTTATACGGAATGTATACTTCAGCAAGAAAGTAAAATTGTATTAAAAAGAAAACAAAATTCTGTTATTGAAGATGCATGCAGACCTATTGATGGAAGTATTTTATTAAAAATAAAAGAAGCAACAGAGCTCTGATATCCAAACATGCGTTGTTATTGATGGAAGCCTCTAAAAAGTTTAAACTTTGAAATTAAAATAAGAAAAGGGTAGAAAAGCGTTTAGGTAACATCATAAACATCAACAGGATTTGGAAAGATGTAAAAAAATAAGCCAAGAATGGCTACTGTATTGAAGGCCCTATTTAATCACTCTCCTGGTAATAACAGTAACAATAACAGCACCCCCTCACCCCCTACATTATTAATAAATGAACATTTCTAGTCACAGTTTTGTCCTTACATAGCAAAAAGAAGCAATGATTTCATGAAATCCGTGGGTGTCTTCACTATCGTTATGTCTTCCAGGTGGAAGTTGATGGTGCTATAAGGTTGCATCTCAATGATTCCAACAAAAAAGTATATTGCTTAGGTTTGAGTATAATAAAAGAATGCCAGTGATATAATAAAATATAAGGTAACAGTCTCCTATGACTGGACACTGCTGAAATGGCAGAAGAAAAAAAAAAAAACAGGATAAAATGCATATTCATGTATATACATAATTATACCCATTTTGTGTTATCAGTTGAATTTTTTTACTGTAAAGTTCACTGTAAAATGATTTTATTACTTGAATAAAATAATATTTTCCCTCTCCTCAGCACTGGTGAGGCCACACCTGGAGAACTGTGTCCAGTTCTGGGCTCCCGAGTACAAGAGAGATATGTTCTGACTGGATTGAGTCCAGTGAAGGGCCAGTAAAACGATTAAGGGACTGGAGCACCTGTCCTGTAAGAAAAGACTGAGAGAGCTGGGACAGTTCAGCCTGGAGAAAGGAAAGCTCAGGGGATCTCATCAACATATACAAACATCTGTAGAGAGGGTGCAAAGAAGATAAAGCCAGGCCCTTTTCAGTGGTGTCCAGTGACAGGACCAGAGGCAATGGGCACAAACCGAAACACAGGAGGTTCCCTCTGAACATCAGGAAACACTTTTTTACTGTGAGGATGACCAAGCACCGGCACAGGTTGCCCAGAGAGGTTGTGGAGTCTCCAACCTTGGCGATACTCCAAAGCTATCTGGACGTGGTCTTGGGCAACTGGCTCTAGGTGGCCCTGCTTGAGCAGAGGGGTTGGACCTGGTGATCTCCAGAGGTCCCTTCCAACCTCAACCATTCTGTGATTCTGTAAAGAAAATCAGGGAAAATATGTAAGTGCATTTGTTCTTTTTAACCTGTGTACTTTTTGTCTGGCTTTTTATGGTAGCAATCGTCTCAGATAATAATATTCCCTTTGTTAGTTCCAGTTGTCTGGACTCTCTGCTCAGACCATATTGCTCTGGCAATAATGCTGGTTGGAATTAGCTACCTTTGGTACCTCAGACATGACCACTCATCATGGGCAATGACGTGAGCTACATCTGAGCCTTTAAAAACTACAGACACATTTCTCTGCTGGCTGCCTTTGTGTCACTAGATCAATGTACAATATTAGAATGAAGAGACTGGTATTTCCATTTCACATAATAGTAAAAAAAAGAAAAAAAGTATTTTGTATTGATTACTCACTGCCTTTTTCCCCAAGAGTTCAAACAGCTCTTCTAAAGTTGATATTCCATAGAATTGCAGTGGAAAGGGATTGATATTTGATTCTCTTATTAATTAAAAGACAGAGTGTTTCCAAGTAGGAGCTTTCCCTTGCTCAGCTTTTCTTTTATTACTTCTGTTGCAGCTGCTCTCTGTGTCATCCTTCTTCCCTGACTGAATCTGCCCACAGCCTGTACAGTTTTGTTTAATAGAAGTAGTTTAATCCCTAATGTCCGTGTCCCACATAAAAATCTAGCAGTGATGCATTGTTTTTCTGTCTCACTTTAGGCTTCATGTTGGTAGCAATATGTATAAGCCACCATTTATCATTGACAATTATTTTTTGCTTCTTATTACTATATAAGAAGCTAAAAACTCTGTTGTGAGCAAACAAACAAACAAAAATGGATATTTGATTTTCTCAGCCTTATTGCTGTGGTATCATATGTCAGAAGGCTTGGCAAAATTTGCTTGATTGGAGACATGCTATTGAAGGCCAAAAGTCAACAGGCATATAATCAGGAATGTGTACTGGGCATAAATATTAGAAACAAACAAGAGTCCAAAAAGTTAGGAAAGCCTTGAGGCTGTCCTTTAAAGTTTTACCCTCTCTACATAGAAGATACAGGTAGCCTTTTTTCCTTCATGTTTTAACTTTAATAGTCATGGCCGTCATTCATAAATCAGGAATAGTTGTGAGGTAGAAGTCTACAGCAGGGAACATTTCCACATTTCGGGTCAATAGTTTTCAAAAGCGCATATAGAAATACACAGTCCTGATGATAGCTCTGTGACGAATGCACACTTCATAGCATCATCCAGTTACCCTAAAGCATTTCAAGCAAGGCTTCAACATCTGCTAGGCTTTTTAAACACTAAGCATCTGCAGATCTGAATTAAAAAAAAAAAAAAAAAAAAAAATCTACCATTTTTCTCTCTTGATTTATATAGGAGAATCATATCTCAGATACCATGTTGTAACATGGTACTGTCTAGCCGTCCACAGTTGGAAAATGAGTATCATAGAATCATAGAATCATTTAGGTTGGAAAAGACACTTAAGATCATCGAGTTCAACCGTTAACTTAACACTGCCAAGTCCACCACTAAACCATAGAATCATAGAATCATTGAGGTTGGAAAAGACCTCTAAGATCATTGAGTCCAACCGTCG
>NW_008795022.1:287285-300522 GCF_000699145.1 Aptenodytes forsteri | reverse complement strand
TTTTAAATACCTCCAGGGATGGTGACTCAACCACTTCCCTGGGCAGCCTCTTCCAATGATTGACAACTCTTTCAGTGAGGAAATTTTTCCTTACATCTAAACCTCCCCTGGTGCAACTTGAGGCTGTTTCCTCTCGTCCTATCACTTGTTACCTGGGAGAAGAGACCGACACCCACCTCGCTACAACCTCCTTTCAGGTAGTTTTAGGGAGCCATAAGGTCTCCCCTGAGCCTCCTTTTCTGCAGGCTAAACAACCCCAGTTCCCTCAGCTGCTCCTCATGAGGCTTGTGCTCCAGACCCTTCACCAGCTTCGTTGCCCTTCTCTGCACACGCTCCAGCACCTCAATGTCTTTCTTGTAGTGAGGGGTCCAATACTGCACACAGTATTCCTTATCCTTATGCCTCCTAGAATCTGAGTGCCAGTATTTACTGTCTCCTGAACTACCTGTCTTCCAGTAGAAATACTGAGATTCTTACAAAGAGCTTGAATGTCCCAGCTAAACTGAGACACACCTATATTTAGGAAATGGAAGAGCAGGTATAAGAAATTATTAGGTTATCACGGGATGAGTAGTATTATGCTTAGTTTGGCTTATCATATATAAAAGCCAAGGGAATTGTGGGCTGCAATAGGCTAATCAGTCTTGCGCTCTGAAGGCTCTTCTAATCCCAGCCTGTTACCAATGTAAGAAAAGCAGAATGTTTTCTCTTGTCAGTAGTTTGTGATAAAAAAATCACAGTAATGCACACAATTCATGAAAATAAACAATTTTAAATGACAACATTGACATGTATTTGACAGATGTCATCACTGCTGATGAATTTAAATGCCTCTTCCAAGTGAAACACATCAACAATGTAATCGTCTTGTAACCAAGGAAGAAATTCTTTCCATACTCACCTGGAGATGTGCCTCATGTATGACTTTATGAAGCCTGACTACAACATTGATACCTCTACCCACTACCCCTGAATAGATACTTAAACTAGATTCTTAGCATAGTTTTCAAAAAATGACATCTCAGACATAAAATTACAGATGTTGCACAAGCTATTTATTCTGAGAATAATGTGTGGAGACATATTCTAGAGCTCTCATGCTATTCCTTTCATTGTTGCCTATGTCAAACATACAAATTGCACTGGGTAGCTTCAGCAAGGCTTTGGTTCATAGTGGAGATAGATAAAAGACATCTTTGGTGCTGAGATACTGAGAGTGGGTGGATAGCCTATTCTGTCTTGTCTGACTGAGACAACACAGTAGATCAGAATGTAATCTAGTCTGGTTTATTTTTTATGGAACCAAGAAAGGTTCTATAACAGATTCTTCTTCTTTGATTCATGAACCATAGTTACGGTGTCATCTTCCTCCTCTTCCTTCTCACTCTACACTGCACTGGTGCAGCCCCACCTCAAGTACTGTGTGCAGTTTTGGGTGCCTCAGTATAAGGACATCAAACTATTACAGTGTGTCCAGAGGAGGGTGACCAAGATGGTGAAAAGTCTCCAGGGCAAGACTTATGAGGAGCAGCTGAGGTCACTTTGCTTGTTCAGCTTGGAGAAGAGAAGGCTGAGGGGTGACCTCATGGCAGTCTACAACTTCCTCAAGGGGGGGGCAGTGGAGGGAATTAGGAAAAGGCTCTTCACTGAGAGGGTGGTCGGTCACTGGAACAGGCTCCCCAGCAAAGTGGTCATGGCACCAAGCCCGTCAGAGTTCAAGGAGTGTCTGGACAATGCTCTTAGTCGTATGGTTTAGTTTTAGGTTGTCCTGCGAGGAGCAGGGAGCTGGACTCAATGATCCTTATGGGTCCCTTCCAACCCAAGATATTCTATGATTCTGTGATTCTATATCTTTCTAGATCTACGTTGCAAGTATTACAGGCTTTCTGCAACACCAGAAACTGGTTTGGCAAAGACAACACTATGATGCTTATTGCTTTCTGTTTAATCTTCATAAAATTAACTAATGGTGTTTCAGGCTGCAGTCCAATGAATACAATCTGGGTATTCATTTATGTGGTGGAATGTTCCCCCTGTGCTTAAAGTCTCCTCAGGTCTGTCCACACTGTCCTAAGACAGGGCCGTATACACATAGGAGTGAATGAAGCAGAAGTCATACTTCTGGAAGCACAGGGCTCTATCAGTCTCTCCAGTTAGTGAATAAACTGCAGTTTGTCCCCCATGTCTTTTAGTATTCAAACAAACTTCACACTGATGGTTATTAACTTCTGAAGAAACATCAGATGCTTTCATGAATGACTTTTTCCACAAGTGACTGTAGAAACTAAGTCTTGACGAAATAATATTATCATCTTTTCAGTCCTAGCTGATGAATTTAATTAATCCTTTGGCATGAAAATTTATTGAGCACTTGTTCAGAACGGAAGGTAGAGAGTACCAGAACTTATCTGTACTTTTTACTTTAATGTCACCTCCTATCTGTAAATCAGCTCTTCTCAAAAGTGTGTGGATATTTATTGCTCTTGGTTTGGCTGCTTTCAACTCTTTCTTTTTTAGCTGTAGATAATCTATGGCAAAATTATCCTGGATATACAATAAATTTCCCTTAGTCAGTAGGGATAATATGAAGGACTCATTCAAATTTGACCTTCAGTTTGTGATGGATGCTGTTCATGGCTGAACCTTTTCTTTAGCAGCTTCCATGTTACTTCACAGATAGAGCTAGTTTTGCTGTGACTTGTTAGTAAGTGGTATTAGCAAAGAGATTATTTTTGGTGAATGCAAGTAATTCAGAGCTTTTAGTCTATTAGAACATTTGGAATCTGGATCATCCCTCTCACAGTATTCCACGCCTACTCTTTCTTCTTAATTTTTTGTTATACAAATGCTAACAACTTTAACGATAATGTACCTCTGCAAGAATAATCTGTTTTCCTGATGTGGTGGAGGACCTGTTGTTCATGTTCTTCATTGAAGCATTTCACATTTGTGCATCCTCACGTAGCGTATTATATTTAATCAGCACTTTGCAAGACCCTTGTCCTTTCAAGTACTTGTTTTTCTTCTGACAGATGGCACTTTCTGCCTCATTTGTTATCGATCCACTTGGAATCTCTCACTGACTTTCTAAAAGTTTTTATTTTGTCAGTGTCATTGCTGTTTTGCGTCTTTGACATAAAAGCATCCAACAGCTTCTTCTTTCTATTACAAACATTCTGCAACATTTCCAGTGTTGCTGGATCTGTAGTGTCTCACCTTCATTTGATTTTTTTTGGCTATGTTCAGAATTGGATCTGGGAAGCTCTCAGATCCTATGTTGACCCTTGGATTTACTGAAGTTTTATGAATTACACACACCTTCCATGATCATCTGGCCAGATATAAACTACCTGCATCTTCATTGTTTAGTTTGATGAATGTGATATTTATACTTCAAGCCTGGAATAAAAAATACAGGTATTGTAAAGCACAAAAAAAAAAAAAGAAAAAAATCACCAGCATCATGTGAATAAGAGGAATGGTAGCAGATGTGCAAATGAAAATGATACTGTGGGATCCAATTTTCATTTTGGAGAATGTCTTTTTAAAACTACTTGTGTGGAAAGGTCATTGCATAAAACATATAGTAGACATACAGATAAACTGGTCTCATACAAATTTTGCTGCCTCTAATGGTAGCAAATTTATTGCCTCAGCTTGTAGACGAAATTACTTAGTTGACCTTTTTAATGGGTAAAAGTCAAAAGAGAGAACAGATTGTGAAAGAGGGAAGAATGTGTATATCAACTGAAATTTCAAAAACTATTTACAATGTATCATAACGTACCATTATCAGGCCATCACATCTACATCAAGAATGGGAAGAAATAAACTTTTTTTTCCCAATAGTTCTCACTTAAGAAATAATTTTCATTTAAAAATCCAATTAATAAAACTTACAGTTATATTAGGAACACAGACTCAGATTTCATACAGATAGTTATTGCTCTTCAATTCAATTTTGTATTACTCCAGTTCTGATGAATTTTTGTGACTTAGAAAACCAAAATGATGTAGAAATCGAAGTCTGATGACAGTCAAATCAAACTTGTAATCAGGAAATTAACATACAAAACCAAATCCTTTGAACCATGTGACCTTGACGGCCAAAAAGACCAAGCCTTGAGCTCTCCATGTGGAATATGGAGTAATTCTTTTAGCAGAATAAACCTAAATGTAATCCAGTATACAATAATTTGATCGAGTTTCTTTATTCCCTAGAAATATTGCTCTCTAACAAAAGGTCAAAGTTTTAAACAATCCCCCAGAATTTGTAAATCTGTCAATAAGGCATTGGTCCTGTCTCCAGGATTTACTTCATGCTTTACTACATGCCAGTATCCAGAATTACATGCAAATGGACACCGAGATGAATTTGTACCGAAAGAGCTTTGGTGAGGCCAGAATTCGTGACAGATTGAAGTTAGGGAAGCTTGGCTGGTTACAATGCAGAAGTTTCTCCTCTCCTAAAGGAAACCTGTGATTTTATTTGCCAGTTCAGAACAACTTACTCTTCTACCATTGAACATGTGGCTGAGCAAAGATTAATTATTGGAAAAGTTCACAGAAAATGAATTTCAGGCTTTAACTTCACATTTATCCTGAGACCAATTTTTAATAGAAAGAAGGAAGGGAGAGTATAATTAATGCAAAGTGGTGGGAAGCCTGATCTGGTAAACTCTCATTTTCATGAAAGATGGAATTGGAAAAGGTAAGGGATATGAGGACGAATGTGAAGACCCTCTCAGACAAACAAGACTTAAAGAATGTGGCTTCTTTAGCCTCAAAGCAAAGTCTGAGAATAGGACAAATCCGCACAGAATATGTTGCTTTGTCTAGACATATCAGGAGGGTATCATGACTGAAGGGGAAACAGTTATCTAAGATAGAAGGCAATATTGGTGCAAGAACAAGATATGTATAAACCATATACTTAGACTGAAAATAAGCCTTATATATTCCTAGCCACTAGAGTGGTGAGATTCTGGAATTGCCTTCCAGCAGAAATAATGTGATTAATTATCCTACATTTATTGTGAGAACTAGATAGGTGGATTCTGCTTGATCTCATTTGCAGTATTGGTCAGTCCTCTATCAAGCTGCAACAAAATGATACTTGGCAACATGCTTCCCAGAAATCAGCATTTTGATTTGCCTAAACAGGATTGGTTGAAAAACTAAATGTTGTCCCTATTTATTCCAGGCATGTTATGTATTGGATTGTTTTTATTGCAAAACCAGAAGAGTCAGAAATGATGAAGGTCTCAGTCACATTGAATTTATTTATGGCTTCTGATAGACATGTGCAAGCAAATGTCAAAGAACCCTCTTGATCTAAACTCCTAAAGACACTGGAATGAGAAAAATAAATTAAAGTTATAAATGTTCTGCTCTTTGTAACTGGAGTGCAAACCGAAACTGTGACTCTTGAATTTCCAATCTAGCAAAACAGAAAGCTGCAGAAGGAAAACAGATTGCAACATAGAAAATATTATAACTTGGTAGTTTTGTATCGACTTCCAAACAAGAAATACTTTGAGTCGACACTTTTCCAAAATACATCATTTTGCCTTTTTATGTCAGGGAGAAGGTAATGAGGAATTCATCACCTTGAGCAAACAGTTTCCAGCTCTCTCTCTAAGGCTGGTTACTACCCTTAATGTAGAGATATCTCAATCACACCTTCTACAGGAGCTTATGTAAGAGCACAACAATTGCAGTACACTCACTATATTATTTTTATGCCTATGGGGAGACAAACTGTGCTGGTGGAACAATAAAATGTCACTAACTGTCCAGAAAGCTCACATTTTTACTGATCTCTTAACTTTAAATTGCAGCAACATCCAAATTGGACTTCACCGCATTGTGCTTCTGAAAATTTCCCCCAACACGAGCCTCAGAAATAGGAAATAGTTGCATGGACTATCAGGGGAAGGAACATCTTCCACTTTTCCAAGGTTTGACTCCTGTTCCTCTTCCTTTCATTGCATTTACTACTAAAATTCAAGGTGCACTAGCTCCTCCTGAATGTGGGAAAGAGGGCCACTCTGCCTGGGCAGGGTAGCAGGCTGTAAGCTCCTAGTCTGCAAAAGTGAGTATTTGCAAAAGCGAATATTCAGGAAGTGGATTATTTCATCTAGTGTAATAAAGAGATTTTTTTTTTCTCCATCCTGTGTGATGGGAGGATGTTAGGCACTGAGGTATCGATATCGAGTAGAACATAGAATCATAGAATCATAGAATCATTTAGGCTGGAAAAGACCCTTAAGGTCATCGAGTTCAACCATTAACCTAACACTGCCAAGTCCACCACTAAACCATGTCCCTAAGCACCACATAGAATCATAGAATCATAGAATCGTTTAGGTTGGAAAAGACCTCTAAGATCATCCAGTCGAACTGTTAACCTAGCACTGCCAGAGTCCACCACTAAACCATGTCCATATCTTTTAAATACCACCAGGGATGGTGACTCAACCACTTCCCTGGGCAGCCTCTTCCAATGTTTGACAACCCTTTCAGTGAAGAAATTTTTCCTAATATCCAATCTAAACCTCCCCTGGTGCAACTTGAGGCTGTTTCCTCTCATCCTATCACTAGTTACTTGGGAAAAGAGGCTGACACCCACCTTGCTACAACCTCCTTTCAGGTAGTTTTAGGGAGCCATAAGGTCTCCCCTCAGCCTCCTTTTCTCCAGACTAAACAACCCCAGTTCTCTCAGCTGCTCCTCATGAGACTTGTCCTCTAGACCCTACACCAGCTTCATTGCTCTTCTTTGGACATCATGTAATACAAGACAGATGATACTGCAAGAGAAAGGTGACTTACATGGGACAGTTCCTGTTGGAACATTCTAGTCTGTGGTGTTTAATAAAGTTGCCTCTAGGTAACCTACCTGTTCAATGTCTTCTGTGCATTGCATTAACAACTAAGGCAATGTCCCTCCTTGTTGCTCCTGCGTTTTGATCAGTCTTCTTCCCTGATTTTGATCTCCTAAATTGTATCTGAGTTCAGTTTACTTGCTATTCCAGTAACCACCTATTATATTTCCTCTTCATGCTGATGCTGTAAGAAGAAGGCTTTTCATAATCCTTCTAATGATTCTTATTGAATTGAAGCTCAAAACCAGAATTTTCTTCACCTTATTTCATTATGAGACAAAATGTGCTCAGTAGCATTCCAGTTAAAATGGTTATACCGAGAAGGGTTCATACTAAAGGAACTATGTGATATCAAATGTTATGTGAGGATAAAGGTAAACCATACATGGTAAAAGACCACTGAAACATTGGATCAAAAGGATGTTAGATTGCCCAGGACACTTTTTTCCAGTGACTGTTTATGCATTACAGCAAAACAGTGTAAAGCCCAGTTCAGCTCACCTTAACCTCACTGATCTGCTAAGCCTGTAGCTAGAGCTACACAACAGTCTCTTGCTCCTGTTTTTTCATGGGGTGCTGCAAACAAGACACTACTGTGAGAAGTACAGAGAACACAAGGAGGATGCTAGTTTGATGTGACTGCTGACAGAGGTAGGAATTTCGAGAATGATCATATGTATACCAAATAAGAGTCAACAAAAACAGGACCTTTGGGGAAAGGGTAAACATGGGTGGACTGTTTGGAAGAAGAACAGTAAGGAAAAGGAGAAGAACTTGGAGTCAAGTTTCTCTAAGTAGAGGGACCTAGCCTGGGTCTGGTGAAACATTTATTGTGGTGCCTGTGGAGTTGTGCTGACAGCTTTTTCATTTGTATGATGCTTGCCGGTTTATGGAAAGCTTGCTTTTGATGAGAACTTTGATGAGCTGTGGAGGAGTACTTGAAAGCTCAGGAGAGTAGGGAGGGTGACAGAGGCAGAGAGGGTTCTGGGTGGGTTGTATATATTTAATGATTTCATTATACAGATTGCAGTATAGGACAAGCTCAAGTCTAGTGCATACTTCCATTTTAAAACCCAGTATACATTGAAATTTGCTTAGCAAAATATTTGGTCTACGTAGAAGTGTGTGGACAGTGGGTTCTGTTGTTGTATTTTGTTTAGTTTGTACTGTAGTAAGTCACAATGATATTCAGGTGTGATTTATTTCCTTAGAAGAATACCCTTTTTTGGTGAACTGATGAACTAACTCATCTTTAGACTGATTAAGAGGGTTTTGTCAGTGTTGGTTTTCTAGAGGCAAGCATGTTGATCTTTGGTTATCCTATTTGATAATGCATAGCAACATAGATCAAAGTGTTCCTTCTCACAACAAATATCTAAACATGTGCATTCCAGAATTTCACCTAGTGCAGAAAATGGCATCTTTGAAATTACTTGGATAAAACAACACACCCGCTGGGTACTAAAATGAATTCACACATGCAATCGATGCAGGACATAAATATACAGCTACCACTGGGAAAAACTTTTTCACAGAGCAGCTACTTCATCTTTGACAATTCAGTCCTGATACTCAGGGGAGACTTATAAAGTACTTTCAAAAGACAAACCTGGGAACTAAAGCTCATGACTCTACCAAATACTTAAAGTCATAGACCCAACATAGACCCACAGAGATGTTGTTATGTCAATGCAATAAATAAAATTTCTTCCTTCTCTTCTGATTCTGAAGTAATTCCTTAATGTTTCACATGATTTAGGCAATATTTCTTGCTCTTCTCCAAGACTGGGACCTAATGACCCTAGCACCTATTCTCTTGCAAACTGCCCGCTCTGGTCTACGTGTGCTTATCAGAATCAGGTCATATCCATTAGCGTAAGAGAAGTTTAGCAGAAGTTTAGCAGAAACCACTTGTTCTTACTCAGCATCCAATTTGAAAATTTTCTGCTCCTGCTTCCAAACTGGAGAAGGGACTGTGTTTTTTCTAGCTCTGTCAGTTGGTCTAATAAAAGATATTATTTCTTTAATACGAACTAGTCTCACTCATATCTTTGGACAGTTGTGGCTGTAGCAGTACTACTTGCTTCTTCATTGCCTATTATTAAGCATAACAATGTTCATATACACTAAATAGCCACGCGACCCAGTACAGCCATTCATTATCCTGATAATTAGATCATTAATGAATACATAGCAATCTTCCCATCTTCAGAATCTTTTAATCTTTTCATGTTTTTATTTTCTTCTGGTTTGTTCCTTGCTCTGGAAACACCTTTTTGTCATGAAATACCTGTAACAGGAATGCAAGCTAACAAAGCCCACAGGCCTGGTCATGGCAGTGTCTTCAAGAAGCTCGGAGCTTTGCTGACGTCTGATTTAGTGCTATGCTTCTTAAATTTGTTCAGAAATCCAGTCCTTGAAAGAATAGAGTACTGAAAAATACAACACCCTGCAAGTATGCCTGCCAGTTTATCATTGACTGTCTCACTTACATGAACATATCTAAGAGCAGTTAGTCCCCTTTTTTTTTCACTTTAAACGTGTAAAAATATGTTCCTGTTTTTTCCTTCACTGACTGTTGCTTTGCATCCCAGATTGCTTAATTTATCATTGGTTCCCATTTTTCTGAAACCTTCTTACGGGGAGAGGAAAACATAATAAATTCTTCACTGGTTCAGGGATCTTTGGACAGAGAGATCATTACAGAATTAGAGCTTTGGGCTGTGAGCTCTTTTACAAGGACCTTTTGGTACAGGGACCTCTACAAGGACCTGTACTGAAGGACAGCTTCCCTAGGACAGAACTGCTCAGAGATTAAATGGTTCTTACAGTGGCTGCCAGCTTAATGAAAAGATGCTGATTGATAGACATCTGCCAAGAAAAACTTGTAAGATAGAAGCCCAGCTTTATGAACCTGCAAACACATTAAACTGGCAAATGCAAAGCATGTCTGTGTTTTACAGTCAGAGAGGACATTTTTCAAAGGGAATAGTGGGTAGAATATTAGTGCTTTGCATCACTGGTGCTGTCAGCCAAGATGATTAGCACTTTGATCTATATGCAATTATGACACACATTTAATCAAGGGGATTTTCACGCAGAAAGTGTGCTGGAAGTTGGTTCTTTCCGTATGCATGTAAGAATGGGAAGCCCTTCTACTAAATCTCTCGTATATTAGGGCTTTCTGAGCACCTCTAAAATGATGGTAACTTGCATAACTCACTCTGAAGTGTGAAATGCAGAGAGTGTTACATCAAGACATAGGATAAGGATGATGCAAACTTTCTTATCTTGACTAACTCCTTATTGCTAACCCCCTGTGTTTTCTTATCTTAAAATGCTCCTGAATCTGCCTACATGGCATTTTCACAGACTTGACAGAACTCTGTTTCTACCTGAAAATCACACAGAGGATTTGTGGGGTGTTTGCTTTTGAGTCCCCATGTCGCTTTTTCTCTGGAAATAGATTAGTCATGAGCAGCTTTATTCTCCAAGTCAGAAGTCATTTAAACATCCTTCTTGCTGCTTGCCAAAGGGTTTTGATTATTGCCTGCCAGAAGAGATTATTCTCTAGTGAGATGGCATTTAGTGTCACCACTCCCCAAAACAGCCCTTTCACTGGGATGGAAAGCACATGCCTCCATTCCCGAGAACTCTGTAATTCTGCCTCAGTAATAGACTCACTGACAGTTGTCAGTTCACCCCATATAAAGGTTGATTGTTGTCCTCCATTTGTGAGCTCACTTGGTGATAATGACTTAGGAAAAGGGGGTTTAAGAAAAAGAATAATGTAATTCTATCTACCAAGATAATTAAACATTCAATAGTAATAACAATAAAAGAATTAAATTTATTTAAATAAATATTTAACTATAATTAAACCCCGAGGAAACTGCAATGAAAAGATTTTTTAAAAATGTTGTTTCTGCCCCAGTACTAACTCTATTCACTTGCTAGTTCAGGATCTTTCTACAGTGGTGTTTTTGAACTGTTTAAAGTAAGGACAATGAATGCCAGCTAGACTCTGCTCTCCAAGCCCTTTCCATGGAGGATGCACCTTGAAGAACTGATCAGAGGTTCTTCTCTTAGCTTGTCAGAGTAGGGGGAATTATTTCAGCAGATTCTCTCTCTTGAATGTTGCTTTTTGGACATGAACTTTCTATAAAGCATGAGTTGTGTTTTAGGTGCATTAAAAATTTAGGTACATCAAAGGAACTGGAGACATAGTCAATGCAACACTGGGGATGGGCTATGAAGAAAAGTTCTCCGAAAGCAGAATTTTTCTATTATACAAAATGGTTATTGGGGGTGGTGCAGTGTCAATGCCCTGAGATTCCTCTCTCTTCCTTTGCTGCAGCTTGAATGAAACAATCTTTTTTACCACTGGACTTTATCTAGCTTGAGGATATCATATAGAAAAGCAGAGAGTGATGAAATGAAACATGACACATAACACTATACAAGAGGACACTGTGCTTGAAGGGTGCAATATCTACCTAATCTGTATGATTCAAGGACCATTTTCAAGGAATCCACTTGCAAAAACCAACAATTGCTCTTAGCATTTGTGTGGTAGGTCTTCCTCTGGAGATCTCCATGCAGAATGGCACATAATATTGTTATTTGGTTTTAGCAGTGAGAATACTAATTCTTGAAAAGGTAAAGTGCACTTGTGTCATATGACAGTTCATGGAAGAACCTGATCTGCTGATTCCCTTTTGCTTTTATGGAAAACTGCCATGAGAAAGCTTGGGAAAAATGCAGTTTTCCATGGCACATATGAGGCCCAAGAAAATTATTATTAAGCTCAAGAGCAAAGTATACAACACAAAGCTTTTCATTAGCACCCTGCTCAAGTAAAGCTCTCCTGCTTTTAGCTAATGATGCTTAGTGCAGATCTATGCTTTTTGATACTCTCCTTCCATGCTAAAACTATATTTTGAAGTCTGCACTCTAAGTACATTAAGAGGTAATGCTTTCTCTTGTTTTAAATTCACATCCTAACTTAATCTATACTAGCTACCCCATGTAGGCATAAGATGTATAAGTCTAGCAAGGTAAGATACTGGGTTCTTAACATATCAACTGATACTTTTAAGCAGAATCTGTTTAATGAATATTAGAGTTGGAAAAGACTGTTTGAATGTGTAGTCTGGCTCCATGCCTAAGCAGGAATGTTGTGTATTATATTCTTACCAGTGCTTTGACCAGTCTAGCCTCTGTACCATGAGAAAGGAAGGATAACATCTAGGGCACACTTACAGGCTGATGAGTAATGAATATTAGAGTTGGAAAAGACTGTTTGAATGTGTAGTCTGGCTCCATGCCTAAGCAGGAATGTTGTGTATTATATTCTTACCAGTGCTTTGACCAGTCTAGCCTCTGTACCATGAGAAAGGAAGGATAACATCTAGGGCACACTTACAGTGCTGATGAGAGTGGCTGTTTGTGGATGCTCTGGCCATGAAGGTGGAGAAACAACAAAACCTCAGTACACTGGTTTTATCTACCTTCACAAACTTACTGTGCTTGCATGTGATAACATAGGGATTATGGACTAACCTGTGAAACTAAAAGGATCTTAGCTCATCAACATTAACTCTTTGCCCATTTATGCAAAGACAACTCAAAGCAGAGTTGCTCATATTGTTCAGATTTCTTCTGGAGAGTCCTATGCCATTGGAAAAAATACACCTGAGATTAAAGAAGTGACTAATCCAAGCTAGACAGTTGTTTCAAGAGGAACAACTTAGTACTCGTCTGACTGGGAATCAGTTATAACATTCTTTATGAGCATTTCTCCATATGAATGGAATTTGGTAAAATTGACAGAGATGTTCAAAGAGGTTTTCTTTTTGATTTTTTGTTTATATTTCTGTTGAAATGAAGGAAACTAAGAAGATTCTTTTACATAAAAGAGTAATAGATGTTAAATACAAACACCTAGTAATAGAAGATGTACTTACTGTTCTTGTGTTTATTGGCAATGGAGCGTTATGGCCACTGGCCAGGCTGTGAAACAGACTGAGGGCAAAACTACTGCAGCTTCTGACGAATCTTTCAGGTGGCTTCTCTTCCTTGTTAAGCATCTAGACGAAATATCTTGGAAGTGTTCAGTATCCAGCAGCTATGAAAGCATTCCTACAAGAGCTGCTACTGCCTAAGCACTTCCAAAAGTCTATTCATAACTTTAGAAGGATTCACAGAAAGACAGGTGGCATAAGGGGAAAGAACTGAAAGAATCACAGAATCATAGAATATCTTGGGTTGGAAGGGACCCATAAGGATCATTGAGTCCAGCTCCCTGCTCCTCGCAGGACAACCTAAAACTAAACCATACGACTAAGAGCATT
>NW_008795022.1:272973-286154 GCF_000699145.1 Aptenodytes forsteri | reverse complement strand
AGCCACCAGCTTCTCTAGGAGAATGCTGTGGGAGACAGTGTCAAAGGCCTTGCTGAAGTCCAGGTAGACCACATCCACAGCCTTTCCCTCATCCACTAGGCGGGTCACCTGGTCATAGAAGGAGATCAGGTTGGTCAAGCAGGACCTGCCTCTCATGTCCAGTCTGAACTTCCCCTGATGCAGCTTCATTCCATTTCCTCGTGTCCTCTCTCTGGTCACCAGAGAGAGGAGATCAGCACCCCTCCCTCCACTGCCCCCCCCCTTGAGGAAGTTGTAGACTGCCATGAGGTCACCCCTCAGCCTTCTCTTCTCCAAGCTGAACAAGCAAAGTGACCTCAGCTGCTCCTCATAAGTCTTGCCCTGGAGACTTTTCACCATCTTGGTCACCCTCCTCTGGACACACTGTAATAGTTTGATGTCCTTATACTGAGGCACCCAAAACTGCACACAGTACTTGAGGTGGGGCTGCACCAGTGCAGTGTAGAGTGAGACAATCACATCCCTTGACCGGCTAGCTATGCTGTGCTTGATTGCACAGGAGCTCCGACTGCTAACAAGATCACATCAACCACACTGAAAAACACAGATCATCTCTGGGAAATAACATTATAAATGGAAGGAAGGTATAGCAATAATTCTCATGGACTCAGAGGCAGCTGAATCTTTTGAAAAAACTTGAAATCCCAGCTGCCTAGCTGTTGTGACTGAAGTAGCTCTGACTGAGGTTAGCAAATACATGACAGAAACAAACCTCCATCATTAATTTAAGGTCCCAGTTACATAAATCTAGATGAGTAATTAGATTTTAATTAAAGTGAATTGTAATTCATTAGATTTTAATTGCATTAATATACCTTTTTATGTGACATATTGTCTATGAATTGCATTCAGATAGCACTTGTATTTTAGAAAAAATACCATTAATGATCAATTCACTTTGACAGTTCTATAAATCCCCTTGATATTATGATTCCCAGTTTGCTTTATAGATTTGGGTTTTATCCTCAGGCCTTGTAAAACTAGATAAAGTATAGGCCCTCCAACCTGAATGAGCCTTTATGAATTTGCTGGGTCTACAAGTATGGATAGGTATACAGATATGGAACCAGGAATCAGCATTAGGATGATCAAATCTGAGCTCAGATACAACATGTACCTTTAGGTTTTCCTTGAATTAATTATGTAAGAACTAGGACACAACATTTAGAAAAAAAATCTTAAAGTAACACTCATTGGTCTTTAAAATGGTGTGCAGACACCATCCAGTAATAACAATATTCCTTTTCAAAAGAAGAAATTAACAACTACTTTATTTCGTGTGGTAGGAGAAAAAATCACTTTTTCATAATCTTAGTCACACAAAAATTGTCATGAATCAACGAGAGCCCCAGTTTGAGATGAAATTTCCTGTCTCATCCAGACACTTCCATCTGTTCCTCTGTGCTGCCAATACACCTGAAAAAAAAAAGATATCTACAGAACTAGAAAGGTACAGTTGCCAACTGTGATGCTGGTCCACAGTGTATATCTATCACCCTTGAGAAAGAAAATTAACTATTCTTGGCTTAAGATCTCACTAGTTTTACTCCTGGGAGGCAAAAAGTAAGATTTAATTTGTAGTTTTTTTTCTTTTTTTAAGAAGCCTTACAGAAGCTACATATGCCACATGAAGTTCCAACCTGCCCGTGAAATAAAAGCAATCCAATTGTAGTGGGATTGATACTGCTTACAGCAAAGTTGATGGTAACCCTCCATTAAGCTCCTGATATAAGTGAAATTATCATTATTTACTTCGTTCTCACAGAATTGGGACCTAAAACAATTCACCGGAAGAAATGATCAAAGTGAGGAATTTGTGTTGAAAACATGGCTAGCGTCTAAGGGTCCCAGGAGATTTAACTTTTGTGCAAAGTCGTTAGCAAGAAGGCATTGAGGAAATAGGAAAAAAAAGGGGGAAAAAAAAGATGTAAATATTCAGATTTCATATCAGGGCAAGTCTGCAGCCTTTAACTCAAAAACACTACAACAAATTTTCTTAACATTTTGAAGGAACATTCTCCTCTGTCTCCATTATAAACACACCACTTTAAAAACAAGGCGATATTTCAGGGGCGTGAAATAGGGCATATAATATAAACTACTGTTAGATGTTGACCCTGGTTCAGGGCTATGCTTAGCATATCTGTAAAAAGGGTGACCTAAAAGTGAAGTGCACCCTTCTGAGGAATGGCAGCTTTATGTTGACGTCTTGTGGAGAAAACACAAGACGGGTGAATGACATCAATCAGCAGGTCTGAGGTACAGGCTGTGCATGTTATTTTTCATTCAGTTTTAGGGAATTTCTGCCTAAAAGCTGGGGTCTATCATATAAAATTCAGCAAATTTTATGATTGTAATCTTGTGTGAAAGTCTGAGTCAACTAACTACACCTACGGGTGGCTGGGGTAGGCAGGCACTTTAAGCAAATCTTCACATAAGAAAAAAAGTTGATAACGTAGGTGCCATATGGGCTTTGATTCTGGGCATTCCTGAATGTTTAGGAAGATTAGTTTGCAATTTTACAACATACCCAAAGCAAAAAACCACTGCACATCTGCACTGTCCTGGAAAGCCAGCAAACAAATTATTGATAGTTAATCGCACCTCTGCTTCTATTTTGTTTGAGGAGGTGGAGGAGGAAATAAGCATGTTCAGTTCTTGCAATACAGCAGCCTCATTATCTTCATTCGCAGCCAGTGCACCCATAAAGAAGATACCATAAACGGTATTTGCATACTGTGTTAGTGCCATATGGGTTGTGCTTGCAAAAACAACAAAGGACAATGTATGTTTAACTTCTGATTTTCTAAAAGCAAAGTGACTCAAATAGTCAATGACCTTTTAAAATAACAATTAAATGTGGGCTTTGAAATTATTATAGACGTCCTTAGCTCTATGTACCGGTAGAGATCCATGCTGTCATTGGCTTTACAGCTTTACACAGGCATGACACTAAGGAAATGCTGAAGAGCATGATACTCCTTTAGCACCCACACTACTTTCCCATGGAAACATTGTGGGAATCGTTCTGGGACACTCCAAAATACGAGGCAAATACAGCGCTTTATGGCAGCCTCAGCAGTATCCGTGTCTCCTATTTGTCAGGGGAAATTTGCAGCTTCTCTGCCCCTCCTGGGGGTCTGGCTGCAGGTGCTCAGGCTAGCTCTGAGGCGGTGCGGCCAGGCCATGAGAGCAAGAGCTGTGGGAAGACATGGTCTCCCTTCACCCGGGAGCTGCACTGGAGCTGGGGCCCATGCCTTGAGCTGCATTGTGGAAACATCCATGCCTGGCCACAGACCTCGCTGATGCTTGATTTCTTGTCTTGACCTCAGAGCTGCCTCACCACCTTTCTGGTGACCACTGGACTCTGGGCTGGCCCCGTCTGCCACCCGACCTGCTCCTCGCTCTTTGCTGCACCCCTGCAGGTGAGGGTGCTGCCCTGCCAGCCTTGCTGTCAGCCTTGGCTCCTGGCTCAAATTTCCCCAGGAGCAGACCAGTCCTGCTGCCTCCTGGCGCCATTTGCCCTTTTGACGTTGTTTTGCGAGGGCTCTGGACCGCTCCCAGCAGCACCCTGCCACTGCCCTCCCGCGGAGTGAACTGCGGTTGCTGAGAAGGAGCAGGGGCTGCAGTGTGTCGGCTCTCTGGAGCAGTCTGACCCGCAGAGCACTGCCAGCATTAGGGCCCTCAGGTACGTATTATGATACCACCTAGTTCGTTCAGTTAAAACCAAACATATTTACAAGGTCTTTACCTTCTAAAATGTATAATCTCTTCTATTTGAAAATACAGTAAATAAACACGTCTTTGACACAGGACTGTGGAGATCAAGCTTACAAGGTGCAGCAATTTTCCTATTATAACAGGAGAATGCAACTAAGCAATACGTAAACTCCTCAAGGACAGCATTTAATTATGTTGCATACAAAACAGGACACTCACTGCTACTGCATGATAGATTGCAAAGCTGAATAAGCTCATATTAGGTCTTATCTTTTAAGCAAATTTAGTACAATGATTGGCAAAGTCCATTGTGTTGCTGGAGAAGATAGCAGATTAAATCATCTTGGATTTGTAAATTAAGCAGCACAAATTTTCAAAACAATAGCTCTGTATTACGGTGACTGAAAGGATGTCTTTGCTTAGCAATTATGACTTAACCAAATAGTGAACAGTAGGTTCTAAAATAAATGCATACATACAGCAACCTGACAAACAGAAATTAGCCAGGGAGCAGAAATTGTAAGGAGAACTATCCCACATTCAGCCAGAGTCTCATGATTTAAATGTTAGATAAGAACCTGCCATGCTTGCTTTCAAGCAACCCATTGAGCATTAGGTTTGAGAGTTCACAGGCTGTGCAAGGTAGGCACAGGGGGAAGAATTCAGCCCACAAAGCATTTGGAGTTCAGATTTTCCAACAGCACTCCTGAGCCATGCTTAGATATTGCAGAGGATATAGTATGAACTACTGTTTACTCAATTACTGAATTTTGTTTGGTTCAATGGTTAAGGAATTGCTGCCTTCTGCAGATATTTTTATAGGGACAATAAAATCATTCACATTCAAATCATCCAAAAGTAACAAATAGATTGATGCTTGTCTCACTAGACTCAAGTGAAAATTCACTTCTGCATATTTTACTTCTTATTTTGAATAGGTGGTAAGTACAGTGGTTCTTCAGAGGTATTCAAAGATATGTCCTGGCTTGAAGGCTTTGTTCTGACAACATATATTTTCATCAAAGATCTCCTATTTAATGAACTTTTCACTGTATTTGACTGTTCAAACTACTTGATCAAACACTGTGTTGCATGTCATTTCTGTCAGCTGCTTACAAAGTAAGACCCTAATTTCCTGGGCAAATATTGCAGAATGTGAATCTTACGGTTAGTTCATGTGATTAGCTAGACATATGATTTTTACATTTTCTTTCACAGGTTTTGTAAATTAATACAGCAAACAGCTATAGGGAGATGCAGGCACAGACTTAACACAAGTCCTTCAGCTATCCGGATGATCACTGCTGCAGAAGAACTGATAGAGGGTAGAAGAGATCATTTGTTCAAAGTGCACTGTTTCCTTCCGAGGCTACTTGTTTTTATTACAGCATTCTTTTTTTTTGGTCTACAAAAATACATTTTTAATGTCTTTAATTAAACATCTATGGGATTTTTTTTTTTTTTTTTGCCACTCCCTGCAAGAAGGGGCATCTTTCCCATTTGGTAATGAGAAGAAATTAGATTCTTCTGCGCCATTTGATTTATTTGAGAATCTCCATGAGGTTGTAGCATTATAGGGGTATGATAGAAGCACAAAGACCTATTCATTGTATTCCCACGCAGTAAAAAAGTGATTGCATACATATTCATTACTTAGCATTTTTTACATAAGAGGAAAAATTCCATTTGTCACCCTCGCTGCAGTTTACTTTCCCTGTTTTATATCCTCTATTTTTAAGTGAATAGTGAAAGTAACATGCCAACAGTATAACACTGCATAGATTGAAATGAAACTATGCTGCCTAAACTAATGTAAAAGAGTCTTTAGAAATAGAATAGCATTGCTATTCCCTCCTCCCTCAAGTGATTCATGCTGACATGGTAACATCAGCTGAGTCCAAGGGCAAGATTTTCTGCAGGCTCCTCGGAGCACACTGTTTTTCAATTTTTGAAATGTTCACAGCTCTGTTGTGGCTGTCCCCTGAGTTTCCTGGTAGCTATGTGACTACAGAGACAACCAGGATTTTACACAATGTTTAATACAGAGCTCAGAGAACTGCTGTGTGGCTGTGCTATATTTAGAGGAAGGGTTCACTTAAAATTAATACCTGCAACAGAAGTCCTGAAGCGCTAGACAGCTTGAAGGCCTCCTAAGAATGGACTTTGGCTCAGCTTAAAGGTAGCACTGATAATTCATAGAGCCTCAATTCTCACAGACAGAATACTCTTTATGTTATTGACAAAGTACTTCTAAAAAAAATCCAGCTGCTTCATATATCTTCTTCAGCTGCCTCAGGACAAGAACCAGAGTCAAAAAAAAAAAAAAAGGAAAAAAAGAAATTGGTCCATTTAGCGGGATTTAGGTGGAAGATTGGTACCAAAGGCCAAAATTACCTTCCTTAAAACTCTGCTTTGCACCTGGCAGAGTTCAATAGGCCTCTGACTTTTTATTAACTGAACTTTTAAATTCAATCCCTGCTCAAAAGCACCACCCAGTTCCTTTGCTTGAGCAGATGGTCTGTAACATTCTCCCTCCGTGATGCCCGTGATGCCTTCGACAAAATAAACCAGTTATTGAAGCAAGGACCAGTAAATGGGCTGGCTACCATGCTCCCTTGTGAACGTTCTTCCTCTCTCTC
This sequence comes from Aptenodytes forsteri, assembly GCF_000699145.1. Classification (NCBI taxonomy): domain Eukaryota; kingdom Metazoa; phylum Chordata; class Aves; order Sphenisciformes; family Spheniscidae; genus Aptenodytes; species Aptenodytes forsteri. The sequence continues at coordinate 279,756 of NW_008795022.1, read as the reverse complement.
TTTAGCCCAATGAATCTTGATGTCTTTTTTGCACCCTGACATAGCATTACGAGAGAAGGTAGAAAGTGCCCTTCATTAATTTAAATGACTTGTAGCACAGTACTAAGGATGTCTTTCTAGAACGATGTAGGTTACAGGGCATCCTCAGCAGAGCTGGTTCTCCCACTTCCTTGGCAAATGTTTAGTAGGCTCGTTTCTGAAAGGGAGAGCAGTTTTCTCTCTAGCCTTGTCCTCAAAAGAAAGCAGTTGTCATAACTGTGTTTTTAAAGCAGGCCAGTCCCTCTGCTGTGTCTTAGGGATGTTCTGAGAAGATGTCTCCCTCTGATAGATCCTTGTTGGACACCGAACCAGTCTAGGCACTGAACTTAGCTATGTCATGGTTAGTGCAGTCTGGTCACATAAAAAGGGGAACTCCAGGCACTAGAGAGACTTGGAGTTAAAAAATGAAACAAAACACGTGTTTATTGATTCAAGACTAAGCAGCTGTCATTTGGGTGGAAGAAAGGGAAAAGGAGAGGAGTTCAAGTTGCAGTTTTGAATCTGGTGCTTACCTCTGCCGTGAGAGCATCTGTCCTGTTTCTGGATTTTATTCAAAAGCTTTGTCCAGATGACAGAGTTTCAGTGGCGAAGGCTCTGCAACCACAGTTGCATTCACGCTCCATCCCCAGCACCGATCCAAGGCCAGCAGAAGCTTTTCTGCCTTTTTATGACTCTGACATAAACTAAGAAAACAAACAACCAGAAGTTCACGGGAGCTTTGGGAACTGCATGATATCAGTTTGGTGGGGTGAACTTTTCATACGTTCAATCAATATAGTTGGGTTGGCAAAAGCTCTGCAGCATGGCCTCCCTCTGTGCTCTTGGTAAGCAAGATGATCTGAGCAGTGGCTCAGGACACAAAGCCACAAGTACTGAATGGGCACAAGAAACAATAGTAAATTTTTTATAAAAATATTAAAGGAAAATAAGATGAAGGGAAGAGCTGGCCATAGCGGGGAGTAGTTCTGGTCATGCTTAAGTGCTTAACATATAGTGTTGTCCTGAGCACTACATCTAAGAGCCAAGTGGAAAAGGCAGGAATTCATTCTGTCATTCTGCCTCCAGGCAAACAGGATTTAAGAAATCGGTGAAATTCAAATAGAAGAAAAATCTATTTCATGGTGTCAGCTACATGTACCAGAGAGTAGGAAGGGCAGAGAGAAAGATAGAAATCGAGCCTGACACTTTGAAAATCTATTTGGGACATGCAGGCAGTATGAGGAGAACTAAATGTTATCTTTAGCTAGGATGGCTGTGCAAGCTAAGCCTGAGCAGTCGTTCCCAAACAGCAATCCATTAGCTGTCCCACCATCATGGACAGACACATGCACGCACACACACAAGCATACAGATACACACACTTTGCTGGTGAACATGAAAATAAATCACAGCAGGGAGCTGAAAACTGCCAGATCACCCTAAATCCTGCAGGTGTTCCAGCACAGGTGCAAACTGTGAATTTCCATGATTGGAATACCTATCATGGCCAGCAGTCCTGACATCTGTATTCTCTCATGCTACAGTGGGAGAAGAAGATATTGCATCTGAGCAATGTGACTGAGACAAATAAGAAGTGACATGCTCTAGAGAATGTATGAATGTACAGAGAAGGTCATCTGAGCACTCCTGCTTATCCTTCCTCAGAGCCTTGCCCTCAACAAAATTGGCTGACCCCATATTCAAAAGTGGTGAAAGGAATGTGCTTATATACAGCAGCACTAATCTGACTTTGAAGCAGAGTACAATGGGATTTCAAATGCTATTGTAAGAATAACAAAAAAAAGAAATAAGCCAGGAGCCAGCTTAAAATGTCTGGTGATTTCAAACCTTTATGCTCCTTTATGCTTTATATCTCACTTACTAATTGCCTGGGTTTAAAAAGAAGCTCTCCTGTATCTATGTTGTAGTATTGTCATATTATATTATTATACTCTTATAATTATTAATTATATTGTAATTACAAATACTTATTATTGTATTACGAGGAAGCTGTACATGTACCCTTAGCAACTAGGACAGGCTGGATATGCTATTCACATGAATTTGTTTGCCTTTTCCTGCATTTGTTCTTCATTTCTGCTGTACACAAGACAAGATTTTTTCAAAGGAAAAAACAATAGTAGAAAATGAGTACCCAAACAGACTAAGTTTTGGGTAAAGTTTAACTAAAGTTTAATCCTTTCCTTGCCTTTCTGCCTTGCCTCAGGCTGGATATGCTATTCACATGAATTTGTTTGCCTTTTCCTGCATTTGTTCTTCATTTCTGCTGTACACAAGACAAGATTTTTTCAAAGGAAAAAACAATAGTAGAAAATGAGTACCCAAACAGACTAAGTTTTGGGTAAAGTTTAACTAAAGTTTAATCCTTTCCTTGCCTTTCCTTGCCTTGCCTTGCCTTGCCTTGCCCTTCCCCTTCCCACAGATATTGGTAAACTTCAAGGAATTACTCCAGTGTCATACTATTATATTTAAAAATATTTCAGGATTTACCTCCTATAACATGCAAATATTACTTTCATGCTATGATATTTACATTTGTTGTACCCTTAAATGCCAAAATTTGATTAAACATGATTCTGCAAATGTTGCTCAGCTTTTCCCAAAGCCAAGAACAAGGCTGGGCATATACTTAAAACTGACAAAACTAATGAGGTCATACATAGAAGAGTTAACCTTCTTTGATGTAAAAGAGCATAGCAGGATTCAAAATGCTATCTGAATATTAACAAATTTATTAGTAGTCTCTGGAGATAAATTAGATTTTTTACAAAGATAAGTGTTACTGTCAGGAACAAAGGTCTAAATGAAAAAATTCTGCGATATTGCACATGAGCTTGGGAAATGCTGAACATGGGGTGTCTGACCCAGTGCACACATTCACCATCTCCATCTAATCTTGATTCAGAAGGTCAGGGTCCCTCGACAGCACCTGAAACAGAAAGTATTTGTGGCCACATTTGGCCATGAAGTTCAGTGGTCAATGCACTTTCGTAGGGGATTTGGCTCTCGTTAGTCTGAGTTCAACCTCTTACTTCTCAGTGAAAATTGATTCTCTGGCTTGAGAATTGAATTCCTTGGCTAGAGAAGGTCTCTATGCCATCCAAATGTAACCTCAACAGTCGGGACCAGAACACCAGGACATCACTAGCCACTATCCTCATTGCTTGAATTCTGTGTGACTTGGTTTTAAGTGACAAATAGCTTTGCTCTCAACCCAAGCTATGTCAATAGTTTGACAATCAGAAGAGCCTCCAAGGAAACATGAAAATGGGTTTGGAAACCAAATGCTCAGAAGAAACTAGATGCCAGGGCTCTTCCTTCCTGTATGAAAGCTGGAATTACAACACCCGTAACCAAAAGTTGGTGTCAATTCTTCCACCTGTACTTTGTGTTAGAATGAAAAACTGTCTCTACCAGTAAATAAAATATACTTGCAATCCTGTTGCTGCTGCTGGCTGACAGAGAATGGCCTGCAGCCACACTGTTACATGCTCTCACCATCAACAACAGGGTCACATCCAAACTACCCTTTGGAAATGATCTACTGATTGTGTCGATGCCCAAACTATGCCCAGAAGTTGTTGGGAAAACGGAAGGGGTAGGGAGTATGAGGCAGCAATTAGCATTGACCAAAACTGTGCCAGGCCCATCCTAAGACATTAACAGCATAGGTGATCAAGCTGCAGCACCTAGAAATGCTTCCTCATATAGTTTGTTTTACTTATACAGCACAGCCTCCGAGGACAATTTGGAAATGGGGGATTTCAATTTCTCTCCATTGTCTAGAGAGGGTGCGGGGACATGAGGCTTAGTGAAGTGCCTACGATGAGGAATTATGAATCCAGGCTTGGCTGCCTCCTTTGGGATGAGGGCAGCAGACTAGGACATTACAGAGCATATGGGGGATTTAAAGATTAAATACCTAAGAACTTTTGCTGACCCAGGCTGAAGATTTTTTACTTCTGCATATACTTAGAGCGGCCCAAGTCCCAACAGGCCCAAGCACACCGCACACTTGGGTTCAGTTCATGACTGTGCTTTGCCAAATTCAGAAAATATCTTCTACCAGTGATTGGATTTGGTAGATGTTTTCTGAAAACTCTGTCGCATGCCCAACATGTCAACCCTGCTGGCAGGTGCTGTTCTGTCTTTGAGACAGGTTTTGCAGCCCATGCAGAGCTTTGTGTCAAAGCAGCCAGCCTGCAGTCCTGTGACTGCAGCACAGATACACCTCAGGGGAGCCGCAGGTAGGATGCTTTCCTCACCAGTCTTATCCATTTATTTTACTAGACAAATGGATTAACTGATTCTGAAATACTAGAGGTCTCCTTGGGTAGCAAACTGCCCTTAACTTCACTGGTTTCTATGAGAATTGACATTGCTCAGTATGTCTCTGGGTTTGCTCAGCACCTTGCAGTACTATGTCCTAAAGAATCATCATGGGTATGAATTTAATGCAAACAAAGCAAGGCCCGTGACATTATGAAACTTCTATTGTAGATATAGCTTTTAAAGGTGTTACAGAAGCAAATGCAATCCATTACAATATATGAGAGAAAATTAGACACCTTGTCTTGACATTCGCATCTGTCAGAAAGATCAGATGTGGGAAGAACAAATCTGTAGCTGATGTTAAGTAAGTTATGAGCATTTTGTTAATAATAGAGTGAATGACCTTCAAATCCAAAGTCAGGGAAAACAGAAGAACACATGTTATTATTAGGGGCTGCACATGTGACTGTGATATAAGGATTACCAGAAAAAAAAACAACCCAAACTTAGAAGAACTAAAGTTTCAGACAACAGCAATCATGAGAACTACCTATGGCTAAAGTTTGTTTTTAGATACACTGACACTTGAAAAATACTTTCTACATCAATCAACAGGGAAATTTAATTGATTATCATGAAAACAATCCCTTCCAAAGCCACCATAATAATAACAATAATACAAATAATATTGAAACCTCTTAATTAAATAATATTATCATCAATCCTGGGAAAGAAATGTAATAACAATACCATGTAACGTTTTGAGTTAGCTAAAGCTTTAGTTCAGAATCTAAAGAATAGGCATTTACTAACTCATTTTGAATTTTAAATCAATAACTATGCTAATTAAAGTAGCCAAAGAAATAAAGTTGACTGAATTTTATTTTGATTTTAGAAAATCACCGTTACAGTTCAGCAAATATGATGAGAAATAATCCATTATTCATATATTTTCCCCTTTCTATTCTTATCTCCCACTAGTGGATTGTACTGGCTTGTGCCTTTACATATTCATTCATTCCTGTAAGCTTGGACCATTGTTTGCTTAGCAGCAGGGATTGCTTAGACTAACCTGAGCTTGGCCACGGCCCAGCTTTCTACATAATTTCTGCAGAGAAAAGGTAGTAGTTTGACACTGCTCCCCCGATACAGATAGGTAGCTGAGCTACATAGCTGAGCACATGGTAAAAATTTAACCACAGCAAGAGGGGCTGTATCTATACTAGTGACCTCAGAATAAGAGAATATGCCTTCCTTCCTTTCTTTTTTTTTTTTTTGTTATAATTTAGGGTTGGGGTTTTTTACTATGTTTTCAGTAGCATGACACAGATTGCATCCATCTAACTAAACTCTGTTTTCACTCCCCCCAAAATGTGGTCTCCTTCATGCTGACTATTGTGAGCAGTTTTTGGCTCGTTACTTTCCGAACCATGCTTGGATATTGTCTGGAAGGTGGCATGGATCCCAACTGTGACAAGCAGCATGCCAAAAATTAAACAGTGCAGATGACCACATACCACTGCTCAAGCTGTGGATGATATGGTTAACAGTGTATTTATAGTTAGCTAAATGCAGAGAACTCTGATATTCTGAGTCACAATTCCTTCATAATACAGCTCTCACGATGAAACATTTATAAATTAGCTTTGGTACAGAGACAATATAAAAGACTGGAGATGAGGATTGTGGCTGTCTATCTACTGCTATGTGATCTAGCCTTCAGTCCAGTTCTGTAATTACCCAGTGCTGCAGCTCCAGTGTGTTTGGGTTCTTCTTGTGTGAAAATCCATGAAAAACAAGGTCTTCTTAGAACACAGACAGATGCAGCTGAAGTGCGCACTCAGGCCTAGAAGCTGGGAAGTACTCTGGTCCTTCAGCAGCAACATAGATATACTGTCATTACAGTAATTTCTAATGTAATAGACTAATACTTCAAGCACAGAATGCAAACACCAAGGGAAAAAAAAAATACAGAGGCTAGTTCTTGATGCATTTTTTCAAAGCCTTGAAATGTTTGTCTGTGGTCACCCAGATATTCCAGAAGTCCATGAATAGGATTACATGTAAGCCTATGGATCTGCTTTTATTTTGGCCTCTGCAACATTTCAGTCAGCCAGAAGTGAATTTGGGCAAATCTCACCTATAACATTTACATGACCACCTCCAGTAAAAAAAGACAAAACTAAACAGGCAAGTATCTTTTTTCGCCTCTGCAACATTTCAGTCAGCCAGAAGTGAATTTGGGCAAATCTCACCTATAACATTTACATGACCACCTCCAGTAAAAAAAGACAAAACTAAACAGGCAAGTATCTTTTTTCTTTCTTCCATCTCCAAGGCAGCTATACCAAAAGCCCACTGGTACCCTTTTCGGTCCTTGAAATACCCTCTCCTGAGGTAGTCTATGCCAAGGATGCACGGAGCATCTGGGCCAGTCACAATGGGGTGCTTCTGCCACCCATTCCCAGTTAG
>NW_008795022.1:261111-271290 GCF_000699145.1 Aptenodytes forsteri | reverse complement strand
GCAAGCAATGATCTGCATCTCTCTTGCCAGGGTGACAGAATACTTTGTCCAAATGTTCTACTAATTTTGCAGGATTCTGCACTTGCTCAGGGTGAAGTTATTCTTAAATTGCTTATTAACCTTAGACACCTTCTTTCTTGCCTTAGCTCATTATTAACAGCAATGCATGGAGATACTCGTATGCCAGTCTCTGCTTTGCAGCATATTTCACATACTTTCACTTTTTGTGCTCTGCTTATAAACCAAAACTCACCAAAGATGCTCCCAGTGATTTCTCTCTACTTCTGACTCGACAGAGAGTGGTCTACATAGCAGGGTCTCATACTACTATGTTTTTATTCCTTTTACAAAGTAGAACAGGCCACTTATTAGTGTAGTCTGGAGATTTATAAATACTATAATGATAGCTTGCAGAAGTTCCCTATTTATTAGACAATAATCATATTCAGGTTAATCTCTGAAGGCAAAAGCCTCACAGTTTATTAGAGCAGGATAGAATTATTACTGCTAAATTATCAAGAAGCAACCTCAAGCTATTATTAGGGTGAAATTTTAATTAAATATTCAATTGCAAAAGACATATTAAAAAGACTTGCAAAAAATGAGCCATCAGATTAGGAAAGAAAAAAAAAAACTTAGTTGAAACTCCTATTTTTTTTTCTTCTTTTCTTTTGTTCTCACCATATTTTCTTCACATTTTCTGTATTTATTTTCCCTTGCTTTCTCTCTCTTTATTCCATTTACATTTCTCTACTCCTCAGCTTCAGCTAAGACCTTTCTGGCCCAGAAAAATGTAATATACTTGGAAGGGGTTATTCATGTAATTTACTTTGTTCTAAACCTTCTCCTGAAGCTGTCTGCTTTCACCAGTAACTGTGCAAAGAATCCAGGCAACAAGATTTTTTAGTTTCTTCATAACACTATTTTTAGACATGTGAAATGAAAATGGTGTGAATATTCCTTCATTATTTATCAGCTGAGCTGGGACATAAAGGCTAGGATTTCCATATAAGATGAAATACTGCCAAAAAAAGAACACTGTTTTGCAAAGCATTGGTCATCTGTAGATCTTGCAGTGCTGTATAAAGGAGAATCAGTATTATTAGTCTCAAATGCCAGGCGAAAGCCCGAGGCACAAGGTGGGAAAATGGCTTTCGAACAGCCATGCTGGCGACCTGTGCCAGGGTCAGGAACAGGGTACTCGACTCTAAATCATCAGGCTAATTCCTCATGTACTATATCCAATAGCCTCTCCTAGCAAAGCAATATTGTAGCTACCTTGCTTGGTAGAAAAGCTTAAAGAAGGCCAATATGAGTTTTCTCAAAAGCACGTAAGCATTTTGAAGGATGTGGCCACAAACATATATACATATATCTATACGTGTGTGTTATTTATTATTACATATTTCTTCTTTTTGCCTAATATTTTGAGTATTCTAGCTGAAAGGAGATGAAAGCTCAGGAAATACCTTAAGACTGTGAACGCAGAGGATACAGCTGAGGAACTAGAAATTTCACAACATAGGTATGAGATACTATGTACATGCATTATGCAAAGAAGGCACTACAGTGAAACACCATCTCCTCCCCCCCCCCCGAACTACATTACTTTAGGAAAAAAGAGTATAGGTGTGCACAGTATCTGTACAGCATTTCTGTGTTTGATTGTCCTGGACAATTCAATTCAATATTGTTGATGATGCACTTAACCAGAAATAAATACAGTTTATTTCTGTAATGGACTATACTTGTGTTTTGAATGTTTATTTGCCTTTTTGCTAATTTTCAAGTTTTAATCATGTGCAATGATGCACTCATTTGCAAGGTTCTGCTAAACTCAATATATTCCCTTTTCTGCATTCTATTAAAGAAAAAATACTAGCTGATCTCTTGAAACATTTTCTTTGAGAAAAAATTAGTATGTTTTGCAAGTGGAATTACATTAACTTAGCTGCCCAAACATTTTCAATATACCATGGATACTCTTACTTATTTGGATGAAAAGTTATAAACTAGTCATGCTTTTTTTTTAATGATATAAATTAATGGAAAAAAAAGGAATTTAAATCATTCATCAAATATGTTCTAAATTGCTACAAAAATATATAATAATTTAATGGAATCTTAGCAAAATGTTATGTAAAACACTCTAGGTACTGCATAATTTTGTAATAAATGCTGCTGACATTCCACTTAACCAGAGTAATTTAATACAATATATCTGCACTGAATATCAACTGCTGAATAGATCACTGAGATTTGTACAGGCTATAGTTTGAGACATTAATTGATTGTCAGCAGAAATGAATAAACAAATAAAAACGTTATTGCAGTCAACCTAGGAATGGTGGTTACGAGCATTTGTTCTTGATCCCAGTTGCCTTACAGTTTGCATGTATTTGTGTATTGCATTGCTTTTGCATTCCACTTTCTGCATCTTCCTAGCCTGTGTCAGTGATATAGCTATTGGTGGTGGTGGCCCCATTTTGTCTGAGGGCACCTGCAGGAACTGTTCCGGAAGAGGGTGTAAGAGCAGCCACCTCCCAGCTGCCCTCTCAGAGAGGTCTCAGGTCTTTCTCCTCTTGCACCCTTGGGCAAGTGCAGAACTGGCACGTCCTGGGAGCTCTGGAGTTGTTGAATATGGGCAGGTTGCTTGGTGATGCCCAAGTGTGGTTGTTCCAGCTGCCCTCTCAGAGAGGTCTCAGGTCTTTCTCCTCTTGCACCCTTGGGCAAGTGCAGAACTGGCACGTCCTGGGAGCTCTGGCAGGTTGCTTGGTGATGCCCAAGCGTGGTTGTTCCCCTGAGCACCAGCCACCCTGGGCACGCGCAATAGTTCAGCCCTGCACACATGCATTGCATTTGATGCTTCCAGGGTATGCACTTGTTTCCTTGCTCCTCCACTGAACGGCTACCCTGCGGATGTGCTATAAGCCCAACGCTTCCAACAGCTAGCCAATCTGTTGCTCGTATACAAGTTCCCTGTTTCACGTGTGCCATTAACACTGGTATTTCCATGAAGCCACAGGTGCTCTGTGCATTTGCAGGAGCCTTATCATATAGGATAGCATGAGCTGTGGTATGCAGTTCTGTCCTCTGTGAGGATAGGAGGCAATAAACCTATTAATGTTTCTGGAACAGAAAATTGCAGAGATTTCACTCTTTATCCTCAGGCACTACAGTCCTAAAATACAATGATTACTAATAATGATAAACAGCAATAAGTTGGCAGTAACAACTTCAATACTTTAGTTACAAACTGAGCTACAACTCCAGACTAAGCTTCGTCTGGACTCAGTAGCAAAACCAACAGAGCTTGAAAAAACATAAAAATTATTTAAACACATTTAAAACAAGAGAAAGTAAACTGAAGCACTTGGCTATAATTAGGAGCTAAATAAAAGGCTGTAAGAGATACAAAGAATTAACTGAATCTCTGTATCTGTATAAAAAGTATATGTGAACTAGTATCTAAGTGTGCATAAAGCTACTCTGTATTCACATCTTAAAAAATCATTCATTTAAAAGCTCAGTGAGCAAAATCGATTATGGTTACCACATACAACCAATGATTGTCGTCTTACGGTATGTAAGAGAGAGTAACATGGTAAGGACATTTAAAAACACAGTACCAAACAACCAAGTCATTCAGTTCATCATAACCTATGCTAGGAAGGAGGAAACGTACTTGGGAATGCAAAAAATGCTTGCCATTTCATACAAACTGCTCCTGTTCTTGTGCAATAGTTCTGACAGCAACAAGCAATCCACAGTCAAATCATCCATTTAGCGATCTGAGCAAAGGCGGCACAAAAGGAAACGGAAGTAGTCACATGAAGGCATGTTCTTTCCAAACTCTGTCAACTGCAAACTTCTAAGGAGCTTTTCCCAGTTTTTTTCATGCTTAGAGTAACCCAAAAATTCAGTTATCTTTTATTTTCTAGTATCGTCTTGGTTTGTGATCGCTTCTTCTCTCTCCATGACACAAGCCTTGGCTGAACCCAGCTAACTCTGAATTCCTGAGTGCATGCACTCAATAAATTGCCCAACCGTTGCTATTTTGATGAAGGAAACACTGGCTAGAGTGTAGCAGTACTTCTCACTATACTTGCTGTTCTTTCATTTTTCTGACACTTCATGTCTCAACATTATCCTACTCCCTTTAATCTGCTTCCTTAGATCTTCCCCACTCATACTCTGACAGAGTTTCTCAATTTCACTGCACAATTTCTTGTCCATAATGTATTTATCTAATTTGCTATCTTGTGAGCTAGTCTTGTTCATGCATTAAATGCTGTCTGAGGAAGCGGGAAGGACCCACGCTCAGAATTTTGCTCTTACTGGCAGGTTAATATCTAACGAGAAATTTCAAAAAAAGCAAACTATACTGTGGCTTTAAGCCACTGGCAGTTCAGGGTGATTTTTCATCCTGCACTTGAAACTGAATTTGTCATGCCAGCAAAGTGCTAGAGTACAACCCTTTACTTTATATACTGCACCCATAGGATTTAGTTTTGTAGCTATTCGCCTGGGTACATGCTACACAGTCCAGTGCTGAGGTTACCTTCCACACCTGCACACCACTCCTCGGTTTATACATTGCTGAATGCTCCTTTTCCATCAAAGAAAGGGGAATCTGTTGTTCTGAGTTTTTCTCAAAGACCTACTCTTTCACTCCAGCAGCCACTCCCTTTCACTTCTCACTGTAGCTATGAGAAAATTTAGAAAATCTTAAGTATGCGGTAACTGCGAAGTAAGCAGGAGGCAGCAAGAGTGGGAGATGGCATGAGGCAGGGAGGTAGGAATGGGAACTGTGGAAAGATGTTGTAAGCCTTCTCCCCTGTGGACTACAGGAGCAGGGCATGAAGCAGAAAAGTAAGAAAACGGGCAGTTCTTTAGTCACTTCAAATAGTGGCTGCAGCTCTGGAAGAAGCGATTCTGAGACAACCCTTTTCTCGCATGATCAGCACATGCAATTTGCAGTATTCCCTGAGGGCCTCTGGGCCCCTCATTTCTCTCTGGCCTAAGGGAACTCCACTATTTGCTTGTCATCCCTCTCAGCGGTCCAGTTGGTATAATTATAGTATCTGCTGATAAAAGAATTCTTCTGCTAGTATCTTTTTTTCTAGTTTAGGAAAAAAAAATGTATTGGTTAGACGACCTTTATTCTTGTGCAGCTGCATCCAAAGCTGAGTTTTAACTGCTCTAAATACAAAGCAGAAACATCAGGCACCTCCAGACAAAAGCTCTGTCTGAGATTTTTAGCTTATGAAGACAGCTTATGTTTTTAGCAGCATCTAGATAAGCATGTGACGGTGACAGGGTACCCATTGTGCTCTGCACACAAATCATCTTAAGCAACAGCCTTTGCCTGAAAAAAATACTTTTGACAACTGAATAAATCAGACAGCCGGATCATAATAGATAAGGAATATTACTTCTGTTTTACTCACGGGGGACTAAGGCAATTGCCCGAGGCCAGCAAGTTTCTGTAACACAGCTGGGAACTGAATCTTGTGTTCCATCTAAATTAAAGAAAATCACCCTTCCTCTAAGAATCTCACCAAGAGACATTACGTAGTAATTTTTCTGCATCTGTGGTACAATAAAATATGCAAATGTAAAGATGGAGAGAGAGGGGCTTATGGGAAACATTTATGAATAGCATAACATCTCTATATTTCATTAATTTGAGTTAATAATGGACCCCCCCCATATTTCAGAACTAAGCTCAGAAGTTTACACATATCTTACACTAACACGTCTTGGTAGCATTAGATTCACATTACGCTATATCCTTGTCAATTCCGGCAGAGAGGGCAAAGCCCCATCTTCCATTTCCCTCCGTCAATTGCTTCTGTTCCCATCTGCTCTACAGATCACGCAACTCAAGATGGGCTGCTCTGCCCTCCTTGTTAACAGTTTTCCCAGTTCCCTCTGGAGGAGTGCCTTCTCCCCACCTCAGCTCTTTTCCATGTGACAAATCTTACGTGGGTGTGCCTTGGATTCCCGAGTATGTGCCCCAAATACATTCGATTCTTCCTCCTGTTTCTTGTGGAAGTGAGCTACAAGTTGATGATTTAGCAGGGCTGCAGCACAGGCTACATCTTTCCATCCAATGCTCTGCAGCTTGCACAGGAAGTTAGGTACAGGAAAAAAAGTGCCCAGTTTTGTTTTAGTAGAGTGTTAGTGCTTGCAAATGGATGATGACATTTGAGTTCTGTTCTGCTGATTTATAACTTTGATTTCAAAATATTGAATTTACTATATTCTGTCTCTAATCTGGATGTTACTTCCTTATTGAGGCTGCTCTTATAATGGTGCTGGCTCAGGTAAGGCAGATATTGTATTGTTACTCTGTCGTGTGGATCTGTGGGCTGACACCTTTGAACCTGTTGTTTTTGCTAGGCGGTCTGTCTTCATTTATACCTCCTCAGGGCTTTGTCTAATACCAGTGACATCAGCAAGCAGTAAGTGCAAAAAAGCTGAGCATGGTGTCATTACATGGAAGAAGGGCTTAAAAACTGAGATTTTAGGATTTCAGATTTTACTGTACTTTAAAAACACATGAACATTGCATCTAGCCACCTCTACCTTTTTGCTCACTACAAAGCACTGGCATTAAAAATATGGTTTAAGGAAGCAAAATAAACATTTATTCAATCTTTCTTTATTTGTTCTGATTTAAAATGCGTTTTGGCTGTTGCTGCCATACTTTTATGTACATCGCATGTTAAGTATTCATACCACCCAGATATATATGCTGGCTTCTCTGTTCTTTAAGAAGATTTTAGAAACTCTGTTTAGGGCCTAAACCAAAGCTCAAAAATCACAGTTAGACCCTAGTATTCTAATGCACTGTGCATGCTACGGGTTAACATTTTATAAAATCTCCACTAAAAGAGTGATTGGGTGCATAGGGTTAAGCACACAAGTTCTATATCATATGACAGCCTTACTTTGTAGGTTTCAAGCACTGGCAGAAAAAAAAGAACAAAAATCCCTATATTCTGCATTCACTGCTTGTTCACTTTCTTCTCAGAGGTTTCTTAACTAAAGGCTGAATACTGGCAGAGGAAAAAAGCTTTTATAATCATACTAAGTATGAAGTATGAACATTTTGCAAGCTAGCTCTGAGGTTTTTTATGTATTTCAATTAATCGTACAATTTAAAATTCTTATTTATTTTTTGATCAATACAGACTTGGTATAGAAAAGTATTTTAGATTCTGAATTACAAAAAGAGATCTAAGTACCTGTGAACATGTAATACACCATTTGGCAAAGAATGCAGAGGACAACATGAATATCATTGGAAAAGCACATTTCTTCAGTATTGCATTGTTTATGTGTTTACTGAATAGATTTGGTTGTACCATAACTAGTAGCATATTACTGCACTGAAAATTTTTCTAAGCATTAAATTTTCAGAGAGATAAAAGTATGAATTGATCTGTGTGAAATGATGAACACCCCCTTCATTCCCCCCCACTCCCATCTATTACACATATTCATACTGCATCTATGGGATGTGCAATCCCTATCTCCTTCCTGATACAAATAAAAAGAAACCAGTATTGATCCCTATAACGAACAAACAAGTACTTGTACTCAGGAGAGAACATCTGGGGCTGGGAAGAATCAACTGTGTACATAAAACTAAGAATATGGACATTTTCTACATAAATCAGTCTCAAGTGAAAAAGAAGAAAATAAGAACAAAAACAAAGGAGGAACTACTTCACCACAGAAAAACACTTTACAGATAAGCTGTAGTAAAAATTAACAATGCCATTTTCTAAATCCTTAGTAAGTATGCGGTTCTATTACAGATAACTATGCAAACATCCCTTCCCAAGTTTCAGAAATCGTTAGGGTAGTATTGAGTGGCATTTTCAGAAATTATTGAAGGAAACTGTTATATGCAATCTCATTTTTTCCTTTGTGACACCTGAAAATTCCCCATTAAACTTCAGTGTTTTACATAATAATAGCTAATTCACGTGTTTTACATGCCAACTATAGTATTGCCGTTCATATAACTAGCCAACTTTTCCTTAGTTTCCTATTTTCAGAGTTTTATCGGAAAATTATTTCCAAATCTGAGACTTAGTTGATAAAGTTGATAGCCTAATCATTAGTTTTTGTAGATTCATTCAAAAAGCCTTTGGGTGAATAAGAAATATGGTTGAAAACATCTCACATTTAGGAAGAATTTGCTACTTCATGTCACGTGAGTAGTCTCACATTGCTCCTGTAAAGCTGTGTTCGAATGAAGACGTATCATATTTCCACCCCCACTGAATTAATTTAACGCAGTTTCTCACCTCAGATGGTTTAAGCCATATGTTTTATTTTACAGTAAAATATCCTAGAAGTAATTCCACAGTCACTTACCAAGCTTTGTCAGAAGTGGTAACTAGCAGTCAACAATCCAAAGATTTCTGACCATAATAACTGAAGAATTTTATTCTTTAGTCACAGGCCAATTTGCAGAACTGCATGAATTCTGCAAAAAGACTTTATGAGACTTAACTTTATAAGTAAATAAAACTGCAGGTGAAATTCAATGTTTAAACACAAATGGGTACACAAGGGAAAAACAATCATTAACTTGTACAAAGTTCTCCACTGCTAATCAGAAGAGAAATTTGTGGGTTTATAAAGCAAATTACATTCTGACTTTATCAAATTACAGTCTCTATGCTGGTTCCCCTGGAGGTCTTATGATTAATGCTCTGGTTGTCCCCTTCTTTACCTCTATAATCTGTATTCAAAGGCCCCCTAATGCCACAGTCTCTTTGCTAAGCTCTAAAACTTGCTGCAATCAAACTGATCATCTATAGCACCAGGCTGAAGCAGCTAGACAGGGGCAGGCTGAATTTTCCTGCAACACGTGGGGTCTATTTCCAGCCCCTCCGGGGCTTGCTTTTCATGATAGACAAGCTGCAACACTGCAATCCTTCAATATCTTCAAGAATAAATGGCTCTGGTTCAGCATAGCATACGTGATATTCCTATGATGTTCCACAGTTTCAAGCTAACAACATTCAACCTCATACAAACAAAACAAAAACATTAAGCAGTTGTCACCAAATCATAAAAGTTTCTTGCCTCCTCCTCTTTTTTCTACTTCCAATTTGAATATCCCTCTTAATTTCAGAAACAGCTTAAGGCATTTTTTCTTTCCATACAGAAATCAATACAGACAATGTCTATCATAAAATACCTAAAGCAGTATATGAAATATTCATATTTACTTCCATAAATACTTTCTCTTGCCTTCTGACAATCAGCTGTTTAGAGACTTTTTGAAGCAAAAGTTGCACCTGGACCACCCTGTAAACAATGTAAAAGTCTGATCAATGCTATGTGAATTTGCATCTACTACACTTTTGATTTCTACAATATCCTGTAGCAATCAGTTTGATAATTTAGCTGTACTGAATGAAGAAAATACTTCCTTTTCTTTGTTTAAACAGGCTATCTGAAAATTTAATTAGATGCCCTTCTTTTGTTATAAGGAACAGAAAACTGTTCTCTATTCATTTTCTTCATGGCATTCAATGAGTCTGGTCCACCACCACATTCTGAAGAATTATTTCGCTTGAAGCTGAGTATTTTTAATGTACTTTTTCCTCAGTTGGAAACTCTTTTAATCTGTGATGTTTGCAATCCTTCCATGTATCTTTTCAATTTTTTTTAAAAAATGGGATAACCAATATTCCAGACACAAACACAATGCAAACTGGTACAATGGTACAGTGATACTTTCAATTTTATTTCCTGATAATGTATTTGTTGTTTACTATCACTGAGCTTAATTTTTTATAGAACTAGACAAAAGGACAGCCAAATCTCTGTTTTAAGCAGTAACAGACCACTATCATTTAGTACAGCTTTGTGTATGTATAGTATTTACTGATATGCATCCGTCAACATTGTTTCTCCAGCTGCCATTTTGTCCTGGTTTCGGCTGGGATAGAGTTAATTTTCTTCCTAGTAGCTGGTACAGTGCTGTGTTTTGGATTTAGGATGAGAATAATGTTGATAACACACCGATGTTTTAGCTGTTGCTAAGCAGTGCTTACACTAGTCAAGGACTGTTCAGCTTTCCGTGCTCTACCAACCGAGAAGGCTGGAGGTGCACGAGAAGCTGGGAGGGGGCACAGCCAGGACAGC
>NW_008795022.1:247096-260909 GCF_000699145.1 Aptenodytes forsteri | reverse complement strand
TTTTACTTTTTTTTTTCTCTCCCCCATCCTACTGCACAGGGGGAGTAAGTGAATGGCTGTGTGGTGCTCAGCTGCCTGTCGGGTTAAACCACAACAGTCCTTTTGGTGCCCAACGTGGGGCACGAAGGGTTGAGATAACGACAGATCTGACCAGAGTGTGTTAAGGCAAATTTGTTATAAGCATTCATCATATTGGTTTAACAGTCACTGGTCACAATGTTGATTAATTTGCTCTCAAAGTTGTTGTGCTTGCTCTCAGAGTTGTGTTATGTAACACCTCACTTGCTGTATATGTTCCCTGTTGTGCTGTCCATCACCTCTGGGAGCTGGATCAAGGGTATCATTTTGCTGCGCTGTGTAACACTACTGGTTTATGACATGATAAAATTATTGGTCATGAGACTAATTTTTGTATTTGTACTTCTGTATTTGTACTCTGCATTGCCATCATCTCCGTACCTCGGGAGCCGCTTTTTGGAAACTATTAATAATTACACCTTTATCACCCAATTTGTTAGTATTACATAATTAGGTTTTTAATTTTCATTATCTTCAAAAAATGTGTACCACTAGCAAATCTTTTTTTGTAAAATGACTTTCTGAACAGCACAAATGCCAATACAGGTTTCTTTGGGACCTAACCAGTACCTGCCCACTGCTATGAAAGTTAAACATTTTTATTATCTGTTTCTTAACTTTTACTGGCAACTAATCTTTTGAAGATTCTTCCCTCTACTTACTTAACAATTTAGCATCTTTTGAAGGCCATGTACCTTGCTGAAAGCTTTCTTGTCCTTGACCACATTTTCAATTGCACTTTCAAAAACGTAATGGATTCGCGGGGCATGACTTTGCTTTGGAAAAGCCATATTGACATTGCCCAATACATCTATTGTAAATGTCCATTACTGCTATTTTTTTTTTATCCAGCATGGGAACTGTAGACAAGTCTGAAATCCAGCATCCCTCCCAGCATTCCCTTTAAAAGAAGCCTTTTAAAAATTGATATCACATTTGTCCCATTTCATTCACGACTACTCCAACTTAAACAACAGAGTGTACAATATTTTTAACAGATTAACAATTTCATACTTGAGTTCCTTGAAAACTCCTGAGTGAGTACTATTGAGACTGGGTGATTTATTGCTGTTCATTTTATCGATCCATTAAAAAAAAAAAATCACTTGTATGACATTTCAGCTTAAGCTATTTCTTCAGATTAATCACCAATGAAGACTGGATCCAGCATGGAATAGTCTCTAACCTCTTCCACAATAAACATAGATACAAAACACTTTAAACTCCTCTGCTACAGCCTTATCTTCTTTGAAAGCTCCTTTTATTGCTCTGTTATCTGCCAGCTCTACCAGCACACTACCAGCTTTCTGTTTGCTTCTGACATGTTTTAGAAATACACATTAATGATGCCTCCGGTATATAGATCTTTTAAGTTTTTTGGGTTTTTTTTGTCTTAATATTGTATTATGTCTTGCCTATCATGGTTTGCTGCATTTTCTTCTGGGGGGAAAAAAGAGTTCATTATTATTTCTATAGGTTTAGGAAGTTGTTCCTCCAAGTTTGGTGGGGTATTTTTTTAGCCTGACTTTGTTAATGACAGAACTTACGCTCCTTACTGGTTTTATCATTTGGACAGAAACTTCATTTGAAAGATGTCTTTTATTTCTAACACTTTTCTTTATTCTGTTGTTTAACTACATTAACTTCTTCCAGTCCTCTTAAAAATCTTTTCTGATTGGTGTAATAATCTCAATATGGTTATATTATCTGTATATAACCTCCAGACATTTTATCACTTTGACATCTCTTAACTATTTTCCTCACTTCTATACAGCTTATCTTTTCAATGTCATGTTACTGCAATGGAATTTTAAAATTTTTGCTTTATGCTTGTTCTCTTATGTTTTCATTAAAAAAAAAAAAGTACAAATATATGCAGCAAATTCCAAGTACTAGTAGTAGATCAGGAAGCTTGCCAAAGGCTGGACCTAAATAGCAAAACAGATGTACTTTTAGTATGCTAACAGTACGACTAATTGTGATTTCTATTTGTGCTTTCAAAATGTATTTTTTGAAAGTAGATCCTTCACTCACTTACCTGGAATAAAATTTGTGTACTCACCAAGAATCACATATGAGGCAATATAAGGACTGCTGAGCTTCTCACAAAGTAAACGGCTGGCTACTTCTTTCCCCCCTGAAAAATCTTAGTATTGTTACTAATAGATTAACATTGCTTTCTGAGGTTATTGGCTTCTTTTGAGCCAATGCATTTCTCTTTTAAAAATAAGTATACATTGTTATTAAATTATTTTGATTAGTGGTAGTGATATGAAATATTGTATTGTTGAAATATATATAGTGATAAATTCATACTTATCAAACTTTAACTGGCTACCTTATCCTAACGAGTAGTCAATCTTAGCTTTATGTTAAAAGTATTTTCTACCATAGTACATGAGAATTTTCCAAGAAACTTCTGTTGAAATCACAACAAACTGGCAGCCTAATTTTTCACTAGTATTCTAAAAAACAACTGGAGTTCTGGTTTGTTCTTTATTTGTTGAATCACACTGCAGTCTGAGAAATCAGTCTTGAGAGATCGTGCTGTTTTCCATAGCAATGACTTCAAGTTATAAAACCAACTCTGAAGGCCACGTCCTGCTCTCAGATGCATAGTACTCATTTCAATCAATTAAAAAAAGAAAAAAACCCAACAAACCATGTTATTGTGTTAGCTCTATGCAGAGCTAGCAACACACCTCTTCAAAGTTTTAAAAAACATCTATTCTAACTAAATAAAAATGTCTTATATATTCTAAGTAGAGATGGGATGCAATTTAAAAACAAAACATTTTCTAAAATCAGCTCTGAATGCAGTAACAGACATCAACATTATCTAATAAAATAGATGTAGTTTTCTCCAACATGGATTTTTAGCCAGTCAGTGTACACTTTTGCTACATTATAATCTATGTTGAAAGCAGTTCCATTTAATAATTATCAAAATTCTCTAATTATGAAAAGTTCAGTAAATTTATACCCATGCCTTTAGATAAAAGATTGTAGGAAGTGAACTTTAATACTCTAATTACTTCTGACTATCCACACTGCTTAACTGCTAGGATCAAGAAGAGAGCCATTCTGGATCACTCCATGAACACTGACAGGCACAGATCTGGGAACTGCTTAAAATTGCACTAGATTTCTTCTGTCATACAAGGGCAGTTAGATTTTTCATGTAGAAATGGAAAAAAAAAATTGTGTGTGCATACATTTGCATACATATATTCTAAGATCAGAATTCGTTTTTAAAAAGTCCCCATTTTTGAATGTGCTAAGCCAGCTTTGAATAGTAGCAATAATGGAATACACAGAATTCTCATCACTTTCAATAAGATCATCACACTGTACAATAACGTCTCTTCTTTCTTGACTCCAGCTTAACAGACTGTACCTTTCTATTTGTAAAATACTGAAACAATTATGATAGAAGCAAGATATTTTTACTCCAAATCTACCAGTAAAGCGGGTCAGGGAATTAATTTTTCAAATTTTTTTGGTATTAAACTTTGTACATTCCATTATTTTCACAGTATTTTTTTTAAACGTGACTGAATTGAAGTTTAAAAAATGAAATCTATAGGTGCTTTTTGTTGTACTACTGTTTCCTCTATCTACACTGCCCAGCTGAAGAAAACAAACATGAACAGTCTTTCTTCCTTATCTTTCACACAAAGAATTTATTGAATATATATTCCATATACTGTATAGAAAGTGATCAGATTAGATAAAGGAAAAAGGCAATAAATACTGTTTCATTGTTATCTCTTTCTTCTTTCTACTAAATTCACATGAAGTGACATGAAATACCCTAGGAGATGTTTTATCTACTAAAATACAGAAGTACTTCACAGTCTCCTACTAAAGTGTCAATTACAGGTACATACATAAGTTCAAACTTCAAGTACGCCTTGTGTTGATTACCTTTTGCATTTCCTGAGACAGGAAATTTTCAGGAAATCATTTGCATCGTGGAGCAAAATACCTTAACTACAGGGAAGAGTCACTTACAAAGGAAATATTAAATGATGAAATTATTTTTTAATTTTTTGTATTATTTATTTTATTCACTTTCTAAACTCGTATTATTAAAAAAAATATTATCACACACTCCATTTAAATCACACTTTTTGCACACATATTTATTGTTCATGAAAGTACTCATACATAAGCAACTAGGTTTTTTGTAAACATCATAGGCAATTAAACATTGCCTTTAGGCAATTAAAAACATTGCCTACTTAAAGGTAGCAGAATCCAGCCTGTAATTTTAATACAATGATATAGTACTTTAAAAATAATGACTTCAGTTATATGCGTATATATAATAGACACACACACGCACACTTGTTTTTATATATGCATGTAAGCAAATGCATCTTTGCCACAGCCAGGTAGGGTATTAAAAGAAATGTTTTTTTTTTTTTTTTTATTTAATGTTCAATACATAGCAAAGATACACTCTCCATTCACAACAAAATCATACCTATACAATATCAAATTCATAACAAGCTTTTCCACAGTGCCAATAATCTTGTAGATTCTCTTTACTGAATATTACAACTATGATGCCTTAGAAATACAATCATTTTAGAAGTTTATGCAACATTTAACATGCTGGTCAAAAGTAAAAGATAAAAAAAAGAATGAAATACTGACACTATCTTAAGCAAGTAGAAAGATGAGGACCAATACTTGTAAAATACCTTAAGACTGGGAGAGAGATTTTCAGTTGACATTAAGTGGTAAATAATTTGTCTGTAAATACTTTATTTCCTCTTTTTAGGTACACAAGAGTCACAAAAAAAAAAAAGTGCCCTAAATTACAGTACGTCCTTGTCCATGTGCCCAGAGATACATTCTCCTACTAGCAACACAGCGCTGAAAACACTCCTGCAAAATGTTTTCAGGAGAACCCAAGAGACATGTGTAAAACATGTTAATTCAAAATATGCAGAGTGTATACATATCAAGTTTCATAATAAAAATGAGTTCACTAAAGACCCTTCTGCTTCAACAACCTCTTAAGAGACAAATCGTTGGCACCTCAAAAGAAAGGCACTAGACAAACATGATGAACATCACTACAGAAACTACATTCACAATAATCTACAGCTTGCCACTGAAATAGTAAGAGCGTATGCATGTGTTCTTTCCCTCAAAATTCAGTACAAGTTTATAGATCTGAGAAACACGCACTACTATACAAGATGTAACATAAATCCTTACTTCAGAGAAGACGTATTAAGCTTCGGTTCTGAGATAGCTCACAGAACTAAATTTACTTGATCACAACTAACAGAAGCAGAAATGAACCTATAGATTTTCTTTTAAAAAGAAGTTTTACCACAGGACTTGCTACTTGTCTCAGAAACCATTTCCCCTCTGGGGATACTCAGTCACTAGTATGTGACCGATAACTTCAGGTATTGCTATATTTGCAGAGGCATAGCATGGCATGATCTCTATTAAAAATTCCCATAGTGTTTCCTGCCTAATCTATATAAATGTTGTATATCACTCTAAGTACTGTAACATACTATAACAAGATGAGTCAAATGCAATTAATCAGTGTAAAAATATTAAAAGTAATCATTACTATATTTTTTTTCAATTAGTCAAGAAATAATAGAGGTGTGAAGCCAAAGTGAAATAGGACCTAGATATTCCTTAAATTCCATTTTAGATCTGAAACTCATGATAAATATTCTTACCTCTCTCCCAATTTTGGTTGCACATTGGAGTCTTTTTTTTTTTTTTTTTTTTTTTTTTTTTTGTTTTTTTTTTTTTTTTTTTTTTTACTGTAACTATAAAGCTTGGAACAATTGCCTTCTAAACACATTCACCTTCCCCCTCCCTCACCCCAATAACTGCACTTGTAACAATCTTATTCTTTTGCATTTCTACAAATCCTCTCCCACAGACCTATTTTTACTCAAATTTCCAAAGGCTATCATGACTGCAGCAGCAGTCCATTGGCAAAACTCTCCATCCCCTATACCAAGAGTAGCACTAATGTTTGCTCTAAGTACAGAGAAAGTATTGGGCAGGTAGGTGGGGCAGTTCTAGTAGCTGCTATTCCATCAGCTCTCCTTAGGATGATCAAATTAAATTCTAAACTCTGAAATATTTTATCAAGTTGCATATTTATATTTTAAAACACATCAAGCACATAAAAATACAGTAAGTGCTCAGGGGCGATGAATTTCTAGGCACTTAATTTTCATTCTTTCCTACAGAAATTCTGTAAATTTTTCTAAGGATCCCATTAAGACACCAGTGTGTCATGGCCCATGCCAGTTCATGGCAAGGGCTAAACGACACCTTTACAGCAATTACAGAAGTCTTTCAGAGTAATGAAGATCCATTAAACTGTTACCATAAATTGTATTTTAAACAAGATAGGTCACCTCAGTTGTACAATATTCGAGAAGAAATTTCAAACGTTTCTATAAACAGCAACAAAAGGAGCAACTTTTATAGTCACAGAGAAAATAAACTGCCACCGGGAGAAAGTAAGGAGCTGAAAGCTGAGTGCAAGGCTGTCAAGACTAGTAAAGTGCTCAGACAACTACAGTGAGAAAAGACTGGTGGATGGCAAAAGTTTAAGCAAAGGGAAAATGAAGAGACTTGTCCTTTCAAAAGGTTTGATTTCAGAAGATTTTTTTAATAATATATGCAATATTGATATGCAAAAACTTAATGATTCCCTCACATTTAAAATAAATATATGGGCTCTTTGGGCTGTAAAAGCATAAACGTATAACAAATTATAAAAACAAACTATGTATAGCTATTTAAGGGATTTATAGTAAAAAAATATAAATCAGTTTCCTTAATCAAGGGAGTGAGTGGTTAACTTGGAAGTGATACAAGTCTAGCAAGTGCTTCGTACATGTCAGACACTATTTTGTGACTGTGGACATATAGCTACATCTACTTCAGTTTATCCACCTGAGCATAAGTAAAACAAAATAAGCATAAGTAAACATTTCTTTCAGAAGCACTTTGGAGTTTGCAGAAATGCAGTAGGAAAATGCAAAAAATTATGAAGAGATATTAATAAGACTCCACTGACTCTAGAGGCGCACTTCAACACGCCAGGTTATATATGTCACCTAATTTCTGCATTTTTTTCAAGCAGCTGAGGGCATTATATGACACCTCATCTCTTTAACAACTGCAGAGAAATGACAAGAGAATGAAACTGTAAATAAGTGAAAGATACATAAACAAACCTTTTTCATACCAGAAGGACTCTAAAAAATATTAGTAGTAACTGGCTTATGTTTATTTGGAATGACAAAGGTTTCTGGAAAAAATGTACTGTTTTGGTTTGTTTTCTTTTTTAACAGAAGTCCTCACATTCACCTTACAACTTCATGGACAGATTACTGTGAGAACCGAGTAAAGAGTGTAATTTCCATGGGTCGTGCTGAAATCAATGGAATTCTAGTGGTCACAAGAGTTCCAGCATATGAACTAAAACACAGGATCAGCACCTTGTATATAAATTAAAAAAAAACAACTAAAAAAAGCCACTTTGCTACAGATTAAACACTTGCTGCAAATAAACAAATCACTGCAATTTCTACTGTTCCAAAGTTCAGGACTTTTCTATGAAGTTGTATGAAAATGCCAAAAAAAGGATTGCTGAGGAGACACGTCCATGTCACTTGATCCTTTCAAGCTCCATTAAGAAAAACAGTTAATAATCACAACACTTGAAAGGTGAGATTCTTAGGTCTGAAAGTACTCATTTCCAGCCACACCACAGTATTAAAAGTAGCATTGGTAGGGAGCTTATCTGAACGATAACAAGATTTTAGTATCTATTATTCTGAATCCTGGAACAACTAGATGAACTGTATGAAAAACAGAAATCTCAGATTTCAAATTAAACTAACGGGTAGTTGCTGTCATTGCTACCAAACTAGACTGCTCCTAAATAAGAAACAAAAAAGCATTTCCTAAAATTGTATTTATTGTAGGAGTAGTAAGATATTAGCTTTAGAATCTTTAAACAGCTTAAAAACCACACTAGATCTGTGTCTGCAGTCAATTAGCAGACAACATATAACAATGGAAGTTTTAGCAGGTTTTGCATGTTTAGGGGTTTTCCCCCCTCAAAAAAAATCTTTTCTACTCTCATTTTCAAAAATTTTTTTTTTTTAAATTCAAAGTAACATAGAAAAAAATGTTACTGGTCAGTATCCAGTAATCTGCAAAAGTCTGCACCGTGTACTGAACAGAACAAATGGAAGTAAACTAGAAATCCTTCAGCAGTGAAATCCTTCAGCAGTTCTTTGGAACTCCATCTTTCAAATACTTTTTTTTTTTTTTTTTTTTTTTTTTTTTTTTTTTTTTTTTTTTTTTTTTTTTTTTTTTTTTTTTTTTTTTTTTTTTTTTTTTTTTTTTTTTTTTTTTTTTTTTTTTTTTTTTTTTTTTTTTTTTTTTTTTTTTTTTTTTTTTTTTTTTTTTTTTTTTAAAAAAAACCCACTAGTGTTGCATCACACATACCTCTTCAGTGTTTTTACCACAAGTTAGTCATATGTCAAGAACTCCCCGTGTGCAAAGCATTAAAAACAGTTGATGTAGATTATTCCACACACTACAGACATGCATCCTGCAAGAAGTTACCAGGATAAAAATTTAGATTACAGCATCACTTAGATTAGAAACACAACTACAAGAATAAAGGAAGTAAGTATAACTATGCCAAATGTTTGTTCTACTTTGGTCACATAGAATTATCCCATGCAGATGTTCTGGAAGCTCAGCATGCAAATTACGAAGTTTAAAAACAACCAACCAACCAACCCCCCAGCATTTTCCCTGAATATTCTTGAACAATATCCAGTAAGACAGAAACGCCAATATTCTCATCATCTTTTTACTCTTCAAAATTCAAATTCAGTAGTAGTGCATATACATTCAAGAGAGAGAATAATTTGAACATATCTATAATAAAGACATTTAATAACAGATTTTTCAGCTCTCACTTTCTTTCTCAATGTAGTTAACGTGTTAGGAAACAACTGCAGCAGCAACAGCTCACATAAGCCACTGTTCTTGTTCTTTTCTGTACTTCTCAGACCACTTCTGAGTAAGCTCTAGGTAAACATTTGGTTTATGGGGCTTATAATCAAGGTAAACCACCTGTCCAGTCCGTTTGGGGACAGCTTTTTCAATCTGAGTTCCCTCATGCCATTCATTAAAAGATGTAATAGAAATAATTTCTGGTCGCACCAAAAGGGCTGCACTGAAGGCAGTCTCGTAGTACTTCCCATTGACACGATTACGGGTGTTGTGGTTGTTCCATGGTCGGATACTGGTATCAATATATCCTGGCCCCACACTTGGAATAAACATTAAGTTGTTACTATCACAAAAGGCTTTTAAACTTGCCCAATTATGATGAGATGAGCCATAGGAGAAGCCATTGGTGGCAAAGTACGTGTACATTCCATCAAAGCCACTTCTGTGAATGTCATGCTTGTGTCTTTCTTCTACAAGAAGTGCAATGAATAACGCATCATACGGAGTATTTCGAATAGTCTGGGATCCAGAAACAGTTAACAGATTTGCCCATATTTCAGGAATTGTTACGTAAGAATCATAAACATAAAACATGGGAAGAAATCTGCCTGTGCTGGTCTTATGCCTGTAAAAGGCTGGATGGCCTCCATATCTATAAAGCAAACAAGTATCATTAAGACAAAATTTGCCATTTGGAAAAAACTGTTTTACAATCTGAGCTGAAGACTTTTCCTAAAAACTAATTTAAAAAGACAGTGCATGCACTTCAAAACATAGCAATTCATATCCATTTTCAGTCCAGTGTTTGCTGAAGTATTAAATAATGAATCTGCAAAGAACCTTTAAATTACTACAAATTAGTAACTTCGTGTCAAACTGCACTATAGGTATTAGTTTTCTCTGACGGGCAATTCTCTAATTCAGTATGAAATAAGACAGTCTAAGTATCATTGATAAACAAAACAACTAGTAGCTGTACAGAATTTGTCGAGCTGAATTAAAATCATTAGAGGTCAACACATTAAAGCTCTAGCTGCTATTTTGTCACTAAAAAAATGTATGTTTAATTCATATATCATGTAGCTAATACTTTAACTGCTTTAATCTGAAGTATTATGACTTGTAATACTAATGAATGTTGAAAGCAATTTACATTTGAGTATCTATGTAAAATTCACACTTCAATATTTAAAAAACAGACTTTTTGTACCACTGAAATAGGAACAAAGTTTCTTATAGTTTTCTTCAGTCTCAGTACACATTTTTATATATTCTTCCAAGCTTTAGATAATATACAGAAGTCCCCTAAACCAGATTGTAACAAACCCCAAAGGAAACCATTCTGAAAGCACTCACTTGTCAATGATGTATTTGACATTGTGGTACATACTGCGATCATCTCTATCTTTGTAAGGTTCAATATGAAAAGTGACCTGAAAGATGAAAGCATAGTAAGAGCAACACAAACGTAAAATACTATACTACTGAATACATGGGCACTGCGTATTATATGAAGCAAGTACCAGTCACATTAAATATAGTTCTTCTTTACAGAACAAACATTTTCATTAGTTTTTTTTGAGAATAATCCAATGCTAGTTCGACTCCTGCACTGCTAAGATTAGAAGCTTCAGATCCAAGGAAGTTTGGTAATAGAGTAAATATTTAGTTTTTTACATTAAAACAAAACACTGCTTTTGTTTCCCCTAGGCTACAGCAAGTAGCAAGCATGCTTCAGAAAACTTAAAAAACAGAACAAACATTTTCATTAGTTTTTTTTGAGAATAATCCAATGCTAGTTCGACTCCTGCACTGCTAAGATTAGAAGCTTCAGATCCAAGGAAGTTTGGTAATAGAGTAAATATTTAGTTTTTTACATTAAAACAAAACACTGCTTTTGTTTCCCCTAGGCTACAGCAAGTAGCAAGCATGCTTCAGAAAACTTAAAAAAAACTACAGCAGAACCTAAAAGTTGAAATAAAATATTATCTATTCAAAAGTCAAAGAACTGATTAACCAATGAAACATTTTAATATTTACTTCCTAAACAATGTATTAAATTTGCTATAGATAATTCTCCAACGAGAGTTTTCAGTGTCGAAATAGATTTTAAGATATGGGGTATGAAAACTTTAATTTAAAATTTTATACATTTATTAACAGCGATAAACTCTTGGAACTAAATCTAATATAATGTACTGCTACTGCTCTGAATTTCAAGCTTGGAGCTTATGGAACTATTTAACCTATACATGTGAAGTCATTTCAATGTAAAAATGCCATTGTTTTCAAATATACAATTAAATGGAAGAGTATATTACATTAATCAAAGCAACTAGTTTTTCAGAAGCAATTTTAGAACAGAATGCATTTAATAAAGTCTTCAATAACTCTGCAACAGTAGCAAATTTCCATTGTAAAGCCAGTATCTATCTCTATTAGGTACAAACTATAGTGTTAGACTAAATCACTAGAACTGACAGGACAGGTTGAAGAGCACTATAATTTCATATTTCATTTCCAACTATCAAAACCAGGCAAATCAAAAAGACATATCTTTTAGCAGACTTGTATTTAGCAGACATAATAGAAATGTATTTTGTATGTTGGTTTTGGTCTACTGACATTCCTAACACTTAACTGTAATAACTTACTAGTGCAAGAATGTTTAAAAACATTACAGTGAGGGTAGCATTCCCTGGTAGTATCTATACTTAATAGCTGTATTTCAGTAATTATTCCAAGCAATAATAGCAGTTCCATCCATATTCCAATCATTACTATACTATTACATGCATTTTCCTTGGTAGCTTATTTCATTTTGCCTTGGCTCCTTTGAGAGACTTGAATGTTAGTAAGTTCTTTTAGGTGAGTGCAAGCTCCATCAGATGATCTGAAAATTCTGGGGAAGGATAATACTTTTTTTTTTCTTTTTAATAATTTACTATTACATATGTGCAACTTATGTCACATAATGCAATTCACACAGCATTTTTAACAGTTTCAAAATTACTTCTGTATCCGATTTAACCTTCCTACTTTCCTCCTGCTTGTCAAAGAATCTACAATTGCTACTAGTGACAGGAAATTTCTGCAACTTGCATGACCAACTAAAACCAGAGCAGATGAACAGGCTGTATTTTCAGTCCCCAGTACAGACAACACCCTCCAGAGATGAAACGTATACAGCTACTTAGATAATTTAAAAACTCAAATTTATTACTCGGCAAGACTAAAAGGCAATGCATGTTTTCTTTATCCCAAGGGAAAATACAAGTTTTACTCTACAAATAAACAAAATCAAACTGCGATTTTAGATTCTACTGATCAATCTACATAATCTTTAATTGATTTGATATTTCACCTATTTCAGGAAGCCAGTAATTTAGCCTTTCTATGCTGTCATGCCCTGGAGCAACCTGAAGTCAGAGCAGCACCGCTCTGACCTTACTGTCCAAGGCAAGTGTTCCTGATACCTTCTGGAATAAAGACATTCATTCAAACTAGAACTTCTAAATCCCTCTTTATTACTCACAGATGCTTGCTCCTGACCTCTATGATCAGGCACCAGCAAGTTATGCAGTAATGCAAAAAACGAGGTTAGTCTTTCTTCTTTTTCAAAGTTCCTTAGTTTATAGATCATTGTATTCCATAATATTTTGAAAAATGTAATACTTCCCTCAACTCCCAAGACTCATTTGAAAACAACATATTGTCTAATTTTAAAAACTGTTTCCTAAAAAGAAAAAAAAAATTCCACAACACCATACCTTAGATTCTGTAAGCTTTAGAACTGATCCAAACCAGAAAAAAGGCAGATTATGATGTTCATTCTAGTTATAAGGCAATATTGCTCAGGTCTTATCAAAATTCAGTGTAATTCAAAGGGCACTTATACCTGCTTCTGTGACCCAAAATAAGTGCAGCATAATAGGAGACAGAAACAGAAGCCACCATTACATGACAAGGCTCCCTGCTCTACACCATGAGTCAAATGTAGTAAACTCTTAGCAAGGTTTACTTTCCTAAGTAGTCCTGTTTTATGCATCTTAAAAATACTTTACCTTTAGATTATATTTATGTGCATAATCCAAAATAACAGGCACCAAATCATCAGTTGGTTCTCCATTTTCATCAGCCATACCCGGTGGATACCATGAAAGCACTATTACACCTGAAAATACAAAACTTAAGTTTTAAATCATGTTGTTTAACATATAACATGTACATTATAACATTGTCATGAGTTTTTTTGTGTAATGAGTAATAATTGTTTGATGTGAAATCTACGTAATATCAGAATTTCAAATTACTTTTTAACCAGTTACAAAATCTCAGTATTCTCAGAGTGGATTTCAACTTCTCTCTTTGTTTAAGAGACAACAAAACAAACAGTGGTAAGATAATCTGTCAAGGGAACTGTCGTGGTTTAACCTCAGTCGGTTAAAAATTGGGATACCCTTCTCCATGGTGATGCACTTGCCTGGGCGACATATGACATCTTCCTTAAAGGGATACCTTTCCTTCACGCTTGACAGGAGTCGCCTCCAAAGGCTGAGGACTCGCGTCCCTTTTCCAATCGCTTTGTCAATGCCCCCTTCCCTAGAAAGGGATCCCAGCTGCTTGGCTTCCCTACCCTCTAATTCCAGGCTACTGGCCCCATTATCCCAGCATCGGAGCAGCCAGGTGACAA
>NW_008795022.1:234890-245697 GCF_000699145.1 Aptenodytes forsteri | reverse complement strand
CTGAGCATGACGTCACATGGTATGGAATGTCCCTTTGGCCAGTTTGGGTCAGCTGTCCTGGCTGTGCCCCCTCCCAGCTTCTTGTGCACTTGCAGCCTTCTCAGTCGGCAGAGCATGGGAAGCTGAAAAGTCCTTGACTAGTGTAAGTACTACCTAGCAACAACTAAAACATGGGTGTGTTATCTACATTGTTCTCGTCCTAAAACCAAAACACAGCACTGTACCAGCTACTAGGAAGGAAATTAACTCTATCCCTGCCAAAACCAGGACAGGAACAGATCTGTGCTCAGTGTCCCAAGCCTAACACTTCGAGCCATTCCCCCCCACCTTCCAGCACATCATCCTAACCTCCAGGTTGTACCAAGAGGAGGAGAACGCTCCCAACTAAGGCGTTACAGCTATGCCACAGTACAGCCAGAGAATATTAGGATACATAGGGTTAGAGAAGACTCAAGAGATTAGGGCTATGCATGTGATGAAAGAAGTTCTTATTTTATGAAACTTTATTCCCCACCATATTTCTGCATTGCAATTCTGGCTCTACTCCAAAACAACCATTTCATACTGGAAGCAGTGACTGTAATCCCACAACCTTCCTTCTTGCCAAAACGAGTTACTATGGTGTAATCCATCCTTCCAACCACGTGAAATTAGTTTTTAAATTTATTACCTAAAAAAAATGCTTGAGTAACTCTCAATAATTTAAGGATGTTACTATTCCTGTCAAAAAAACCAACAAATACAATGTCCCTATACTGTAAATTTTCCTGATGCTCTCTCCATGAAAGCAAAAGAACACATACCTCTTCAGAAAGGAAACCCTCTCCTTCTAAAATAAAATGCTGTCAGATAAATAAGTTAGACCTTTTAGGTGTGTAGCTGGAAATAATATCAGGAAGAAGGTAAGACAGAGAGAAATACATGAAATACTGATGTAGGAATATTTTCCTTTCAATACTATTTAAAACATATGGAAGAATAAGTCAATGTGATTCTTTTTAACTAGGTAAAGATTTAAGTACACAAATTAGGTCACTGACATAGGGAAGTATATACTCCAAATTTCATCTATTTTACTAACATTATAACATTTCTGACTAACAATTTCCAAACAAACAAGTCCAAAATTATGCAAAAGAAAGCATAAATAAAGTGAATACACAATCATCTTCTAACATCAAAACCAGAAATTTGAGCTCACTATACACAGGAGAAGTTAGTTCAACTACCCTCAGCATATTCTCTCCATATTTTATCAAAAAGAGAATCAGAAATAATAGACTAACTATCACAAGAGATAGTCTGCTCAAGGACAAGAAAAGTGCAATATTTTACCACATTTTATCACCCTATCTTTTCTTTCACACAAAAGAAAAGGACAAAATTCAAATGAGTAAGATGTAAAGGACAAGTAGAACAGCAGTAACAAACTCAGGTTACACTCAAGGTATCCTGAATACATCTGTCAAGATGTTTAGGAAACGTAGAAAAGTTCAGGAGACAGAACTGTTCATCAAGGAATCTAAATTCACATTTTCCCTGAGAAAGACTACTTAATATTTTCTTTCCTGTGGTTAAAAAAATAAAGTTATGTACCACTTCAGGCATCTAAAAAAGGATGGACTCGATGCCAAAAACAATAGCAAAAACATGTTTAAAACCAGAGTAGAGTCATTCAAAATAAATGAAGGACTTCAAACCGGACTACCACAAACATAGGCTGATGCAAAAAAATAAATTTCACCAAGCAATCCGAGGAATAAAATCTATTGTATTAATCTGTTAAAAATTAGGAAAATAATAAGTAAGGAAAGAATTGTAAAATATAACAATACAAGGAAGCGCTGCATGAGACTCCTGCTACTTCAATCTCTTATATGCCTTTGATCATTACACAGTGTTGCCTGAAAAAAACACTTACATTTTTCTCCTTTTGTAAGATCCTTGATAAAGCCTCAAAAAAGGCTAGAAGAAAAATTATTATTTGACAGAAGGTAAAATGCAGTCATGGATTAGACATTGGCTAAAAGACAAAAAGAAGAAACTGTAAATAGTCAACCTCACAGTACACAAAAAATGAACAAAGTATAATTCTTATTAAAAAAAGATGCAATATTTGAAGTAATGACCTGAGGAAAAAACAGTTGATGATTTATATTGGTCAAATCTAGACGGAAGAGAACAAATTCAAGTGTACTTAAATCCATAAGTCAGAATAACAGCAGAAAAAAAAAAATCACTTTTGGCAAATATCAGTAATATGTTACAAAGAGTATGTCACAGGAAGCATGAACTACTCATTCACATTGCTGAGTTTTAAACGGAAAACTAATTTAAGCTACTAAGAAAAAACCCCCCTTATTTTGCAAAGCATTTTTCCTAGTATTTGGCACCTTTTCCACCAGCAGTTCAGCTTTATTAGACATTTGTATTACGAGGATGAGAAACATCACAGATTCTTCTAAAGCTACAAGTGCCCTCTCTGCTTTCATCACACTGTCATGCATTATTTTGTTTTAGATAAGACTAAAAAAGTGCTTACTGGCAACTAATACCTGAGATTTCTCTGCAACAGTTTTCCCACTGTTGCTGGTGTTCCTGTTAACAGTTATCATATTACTGAAAAGGGTGAGAAATTTCCTACGTTTGTATTAACCCTTGTACAAAATACAGGCTAGGTTAAAAACCAGGAGAAAACAATAACCAAGAAATAAACATTATACAAGTAAACACTACTAATGGGAATATAACAATTACATCAAAACTTAATGATTGGGTGAATGAAAGTGATTATACTCAAGGTGATTAGCACTCTCAATAATGCTATGAGGTCTGGTCATGTTGCTCCAACTACATTTACAGAAGCTGTTCAGAGTTAAATATTAGCCTATACGACTGCTTATTTTAAAGAAGATGAAAATAAAAAGGACCGTAAAGCCCTACAACAAAGAATGACACCAAAAATATATTGAATATTCTCAGGTATATAGTCCCTCTTATTTAGAGAAAGGGAACATCAATTTGTATTGAAAAAGATACTTTTGGACAAAGAAATAAACTATAATTAGCTACATTGAAACTATCATACCCGAGTTCTAGAAGGTTTGGATTAGACATTTCCATAGCTAAGGAGAACACCTATAAATACACTGCAAAAAATATAAATTGTATAAAAGCTATAATCCTACATGCTCTTTGACATATGAATTAATACATAATCATTATTACACACAAAGAATTCAGAAAAAAACTGCTCCTATTTGAACAGACTGCTCCATAACCACGTTGACATGATTTACTGAAACCTGTTCTTAAAACTGAAGTATTCATCTCCAAAAATAAAATACACAGATGATATATTCTAGCAATGATTACCGTATTTTCTGCATACGTTATCAGTGCTTAACAGTAAGTCATGAAATACGTGCACCTACAGGATTACAAATACAGTTCCTGCATTTCTGTGCTGTTACACTCATCAGACACAGCTTTGAAGATGTAGGTTTCGGTTGGGGGGTTAAAACTCAGAAATACAAAGACATTTACAAGTTTCAGACATTTCCAGAATTACACAGAAAAATGGAAGAATGGTCAGTTGTGTTCATTCACATATTTAAGGCTGGATACACGAACAACAGGCTGAAACGTTAACATTCATTACCAGTTGAAGCTGAACGCATTTGTTTCATGTGGGCTTCTATGACAGAAGGGTCTTTGGAACTGTAAGATCCGAGTTCAGGATAAAAGTTGGCCCCGATGTCCTCAGGAGGATTATGCCTTCCCTTTGGATAATTGTTTGCAATTTTGGGATCCCAATGTGGCAACAACGGATGGTTCCAGTGAATATATTTACCATCAAACTGTGGATTCCCAAACCAACTATAGTAGAATATGTGAAAGTTATAATTAGGAGAAGCCAGCTCTTCTTCCAGCTTGTTTACAGGAGACATAGATGCTTTCATAGTATTGACTGCGATACTATGCAAATTACTGACACGCGTTACAGTATCTCCTTGAACCTTATTTAGTGAATTCTGTTTATTGTCTAAGAGCACTATCCGTTGTTGAAGCTCGGGCAACAAACCAAGTCCAAATGGATCCCCAAAGCCAGCTCTGTCAGGTCTCAGGGTCTTCAAAGCCATCATTATGGAGCAAATAAACAAAATAAAAAGCAACAAAATGATGCATGTTCTTCTGCGAAATCTTGCCATGATGTCATAGTTCAGAATCCAAACAGAAGGATTTTGGCCGCAACTGATCAAAAGACAAATATTTTAAAGTCAGATTTCTTATTACCTAATTCAACAGTATGAAATGCTTCATAAAGTTTCTACATAATAGAAATAATACGGAGATAAATGTGACACATACGCTGACTGCATAACTAACAGCCCTTTGCTGGGGGGGGTGGGGAACAAAAAATATTTCTGCTTTGGAGAATACGTGTCGGGTTCTGAGGTTCTACCACCAACTACTCACATATTTTATAAACCATCTTACTTCTGAACTTCATTTTTTTCCTAACCCAAATGAAATGGAAATTCTGGTTACATTATTTCAGAACTATTGTGTTTTGACAAGTCTGATAGAAATAGCACAGAAAATAGAAGAAAAAAAGCAGAAGCCATGAAAGGAGAATAACGTAGCAGAACAAGAGTAAAGGACAAAATGGGGTATGACAGAAGTACAGCTTATGTCCAGAATACAGGTTTCATTTACTAACCTGTTTACTGGCTTTGGACCAACCACTTCGTCTTTAGCTAACCAATACATTGACTAAATACTTTGGCAAATTCATCTCGAAACAGTGACGCCTTGCAACTTTCCAGATCTAAAATTCTAATTTGTTTTCTGAATTATGTAAACAAAAAAAACCAGCATAGCATTAAGGATGTACCTCAACCAGAAAGCCTGTAAGTTAGCTGCTGGCAGCCTGTTAGTACAATGTCACAGCCGCATGCCACTTCATGTAGAATTCCAGGACTAAGTTCAAAACAAGACCAATAGTACACAGCAAGATTTGAGCCCTGAACATAGGGGGAAGAAAATCGGTATAATGGAACGCCTGATTACTTTATTTATAACTTCAATTCTTGTTCAACATTAAACACAAGAGAGCCAATGAAAAGGATTAGCGAAATTTAGGTTACCACAGAATTATGTGGAACAAGATTATGCATAAAACTGACAACACTAAACTGGAAAAGATTCGAATACATTTCTGATTGAACAGCCATTAGACATAGCATAGCTGTGATTTTGTATTTCTGTCACTGACGTCCAAATTTTAGAATCTTACTTTAATTTACTGATATACACACAGGTCGTTTTAAAACACTTATAAAGTATCTCACCTTGGTTTCCTACCAATGTTCTTTACTACTGTTAAAGTGCATTAACATATAGGTCAGTTGTCACAACACTCTATTTGTTATTGCTGTGATAAATTTAGATAAGGAATTTTAGAATATACTTTTTAACAATACAGCCTGAATTGGATTAGCAGTATGACACTGCCAAAAAGGGAAGTTCTACTTCCATTTCCAACCT
Source organism: Aptenodytes forsteri (assembly GCF_000699145.1). Lineage (NCBI taxonomy): Eukaryota > Metazoa > Chordata > Aves > Sphenisciformes > Spheniscidae > Aptenodytes > Aptenodytes forsteri. The sequence continues at coordinate 240,147 of NW_008795022.1, read as the reverse complement.
TAATTCGTTCGTCCTGCTGCCTACTTTTAGTTACCTCTGGGATTCATCTGGTTTTCATAGTAAGGTTGTTCATACACTTCAACAGCAAAACCCTGTTAACATCTCAAAAATAAACAACAAAAAAACCCCTATGCACTTTTATCTTGTTAGAGAGCTGACTCAGCTGAATGAGTACCAATCGCAGCACTAATGCCAACAAATGAGCTAATAGCACAGATGGGGGAAGGGAAGAGGACGAAAATGATGCTGCTCATTCTGCCCAACTGGATTGTGAAACCATACCTTTGGCTACTGTCAGGGAAAATTATTTTACGGCATATATTCTTATAGTACTTCATTTAAGACTTTTCATTAACAGATTTCACATCACTTTACCTCAAATTACAGGGTCCTTTTTCTATAGCTCACAATCCATCCCAAGATCTTAGAATTATGTCAAAGAGATTATTTGGAGTCCAGAACATTTTTCTTCTAATAAGAAATTAACTTTAAACACATTCAAACTACTTCTACTATTTTTCCTGACCTTTTCAGTCTTCTTTCTAGTCTATCATGCTCCCTCTCCCTGGGAGTTTAACTCAATTTTTTGGATTAGACAAGCTGAAGTTTTCTAAAGGGTCAGGATTTTCTTTTTTGGTTCTTTTTTTTTTTTAAAAAGGAAACAATATTATTCACCTGGCTAATGTATTAATGTATTCAGTTACTGCTGAATGATGCTATTGATCTTCATCAAACAACATACAGGACTGCCAGTGATAAATTACTTCTGCAATTATTTAATCTCATCTCATCTGTAAAAAAGAATTCATGACTGTAATGTCTATAATTAGAATGTTCATAAGGTCTTTCATTTGGGCTTTCCTATTCCATATTGAAGAAACTGTTCCTTTTTATTCTTTGCTTGACATATCTGCTACTAAATTCCTCCCCCATTGCATCAAGATTTCACTATCGTAAAGTGCTTTTTCTGGAGTGTCAGGAATTGATCTTAGTGCTCCACGTTCTTATTTCAACAAGTATTTTTTCAATGGAATATTTATCATGAAAGTATATTAAAAAATGAGCAGCATACTTACTAAAATTTGACTAGCATCATGACAGACCCTGGTCTACCATAGCACAACTATGAACCTCTAGTATGCTTATATAGAGGCTCAGCATCAAAGTGCAAAATTTCTAGAACAAGTGGTACCTATGGTAAAGGCTTGTGTTTTGGGGAGACATCAGTCTCAATGATGATGACATAATTCAGCCCTGTCATAGATATCTATAGTGTAAAAGCTGCACCGAAGAGCTACAGGTTGGCAATGCTTGCATTGTCATTTAATCTTGTTCAGAGCTACTTGTTAGAGACAGTGACAGATAAATTATGCTCATCAACGCTAGTGCCACAGCAGAACGGTAATATTGGGGAAACAGACTGAGCAAACACGCCATGTGAAACAGCTACCCAAAGTTATGCCTATCCTTGGAACTGGAAAAATCTTAGAATACATTTCTGATTCAACAGCCATTAGAGATAGCATAGCTGTGATTTTGTATTTCTGTCATGGACATCCACATTTTAGAATCTGACTTCAATTTACTGAGGTACACAGGTCACTCCTACGTACTTATGAAGTTTCTTCCCTTGGACTATTGGGTGCATTTGGATCTAATGTCAATTCCCTTTCTCAGTAGGAAAAAGTCAGCCTGAATACCTTCAGCTTTATGCAGATTAAGATCTCGCACACAGGCAGCTTTTGGATTCTAACCCCAAGTTTGTTGACCCATGTTGGTGTACCAGCCAAAAATGTAAGTAGTTCAAGCTCTTTCTCTTGCCTAGTGAATTAATTTTAAAAGAACGCAAAAATCCGTCTGTAACAGGTCAGAAGGAAGAATGAGTTAGTTTAGATCACCAGTCTCTGCCGATGGGCAAAAACCAGGTTTAATATATAGCAGTGCTTTACCAGAACAGTTAGACATCTTCAGCTATTTGTGGATCAAAGACTTCCTGAACAAAAGGTCATTTCTTTGTATAATATAAAAAACCACCTTCCGTTTAGAAACTCACCTGCTAGTTTAATTTGATGCCCCTAGTTCTCGAATTAGAAGGGAGAGTAAGCAAGCATTTGTTTACATTTAGTTATTACTATTTACATTTTCTACTTCGCTAATAATTTAACTGCTTCTATCAGGTGAGTTTTCCTTTAGAGAAATTTCTAGTCTGTTTAATCTATATATTGTATCCCTATCACTGGATACATTTAAACATTTTTGAGGTGTTTCTTTTCTGTACTGTTTCAGGTCCATTACATCCTTCCTTTCTGAGATTAAGGGAACACATTTGAATACAGTGTGACTTTCAACACATTTCCCGCCCCCCCCTTTTTTTCTAAATTTTGCTCCCTGTCCCTTTTTCAAAAACTTCTGCTTTCTATCAATTCAGTTCACAGCTAATGCACACAACCTGACCACAGAATTATCATCATCCCTGAATCTAGTTCCTGAGTGGTAAAAATGAGCTCAGAGATCATCACTGTGAAATTAAAATTGTTTTCTTCACTCTGTGCGTTACACTACATATTTCTAAACTTTTTTTTTTTTTTAATTCATTTTAATCATCCAGTCACTCCATACTGGAAAGTTCTTTGGCAAATTTTGCACTGAAAGGTGCCTGAAGAAGTCAGGATCTTCAGTTAACTCTGTCAATGTACTCTTCACTACCACACACGCTTTTCCAAATCATGAATTGTAGCCTTCAGGTCCGGATTAAAAGCACAGAATTCAACTGATGTCTTTTGGTTTCTCCTTTTATGATTACAGATACTACAATTTCCTTCATTACACATCAGAAAAATATGAAGCTTTATCATGAACGGGTAGAACCTATATTTCCAGAACATTTATTCCCCTTCTCCAAAAATATCTTACACAGTTATTTTACTTTTAGTTTGTAAGCTTCTATATAGACTTAAATGCCCAAAATAGATGTAAGTATATTTATCCCTCTATGACCATCTCTGTTCCAAATTAATTTATTTCTTATATGGGAATAAATAGTATGAAACTTGTCACAGTAGTACAAAATCTCCAGTTGTTCTCCCAAAACAAATGAATATCTCCATAAAAAAAAATAAAAAAAAAATTGCATCCGTTAAAAAAGCTGAAGTATTTTCTAAACTGTTCTCCAAACTCAATAGCAAGCCCGCCTCAAGGATAACCTCTCCCATTCAAGCTCATACTGGACAGTGATGATGATTTTTTTTCTCCCTCGCTGCTGCTTTTTATATCCTTAAGCTATCCTGCAGGCAAACCTTCTGTTTGTCCTTTCCACTATATGAAGAAAAAAGGGTACAGACGGACAGATGACAACAGAGCTTCCCCCCCCCCCGTTTCCCAAAATAAGGGTGTTTCTTTAGTCTGAAAAAAAAAAGGGGGATTAACTACTCTAGATCATTTTGGTCATATGATAACTAAAGTTTCAATACCCCACCCTATGGGTTGTTTTTTTCCAGTTTTACTGATTCCAAAAGAGAAACACTCAATGCAAAGAAAGTATTTTCAGATAAAACAGATGCATCTATTTTAGTGACAACCAGCAAATACTATGATTTATTTGTTCTGATGTTCCTTAAACACAATAAATGAAAGTGCAATACAGAAGAGAGAGATGAAAATCTGACTTTCTTGATGCAAGGGTAAAGTCACCCAAAAGTCACTGAGGTTGGCAGCCCATGGCCGGTATGAAAGTTTCTCAGCTAAATTTTCTAAGTTTAACTTCTGCTAAGATTTCCCAGGTCGAAGAACCTGAAAACTCTGAAGTGACAGATCAGCTCTAGACAGAGCTGAAGCTTCTAGGCCTTCAAAGCCCTTCATTCTGGAGCTACAGTGCAGATGTGCACCTACTTTGGTTCCCAAGTAATTGACCAGGTGAGATTTAGTAAACTTCCCTGAGGGCTGGTAAGAGTCTGTCCAAACCATCACATTGACATAGCACATTCTAGTCTGGGGAACACAAATAATAATAAAAAAAAAGCAACAGAGGCTGACCACATCTTCTTTGTGAGAGCCTCAGGAGTGCTTCTAGTATTAGAGAAGCTGGGAAATTTCTCAAAAAGTGTCTGCATAGGAAAAGTCTTTTTCTAAAGACTTTTTAAAAAAGCCCTTGAAAGTCATTAAAGATGGAAGAAGACATTACATATGGTATGCAGACACTTTATAGCTGTGCTTACATACTAAATATATATATTTTTCAGCACTTCCAATAATATAAGCTTTCCTTTTGGTCCACCCAATTAAGAAAGAGGTATTTAATATGGCAGGTCTGTCCAAACCATCACATTGACATAGCACATTCTAGTCTGGGGAACACAAATAATAATAAAAAAAAAGCAACAGAGGCTGACCACATCTTCTTTGTGAGAGCCTCAGGAGTGCTTCTAGTATTAGAGAAGCTGGGAAATTTCTCAAAAAGTGTCTGCATAGGAAAAGTCTTTTTCTAAAGACTTTTTAAAAAAGCCCTTGAAAGTCATTAAAGATGGAAGAAGACATTACATATGGTATGCAGACACTTTATAGCTGTGCTTACATACTAAATATATATATTTTTCAGCACTTCCAATAATATAAGCTTTCCTTTTGGTCCACCCAATTAAGAAAGAGGTATTTGAAATATGGCAGTTCTAACATGGGTAACTATATAACTCACAAAACAGGGAATGTGACTTTTGCTAACCAGATCTGAATTTAAGAAAGATAGCAGCAAGAACAAAGAATCAATCCTGCTACATTTTCTTGTTCTAAACGTGGTAAGATGGCCTTCAGCATTAAACTATATTTAATATATAAGAGTATTTGACTTCAACATGCCAGTGTTCTCTTGCTTTGAAAGGACATTGAAACACAGGCCAAACTTTGCGCAGCTGCGGACCACGAAAAGAAAGCAACCTCCAGCCTGCTTCCTCATCGGGAGCTACCTGCGAGCCGGCTTCCCGGGGCAGTTCACAGCACAGGCAGCCGCAGAGCGAGGCTGTTTGACGAGAACTGAAAGTAAGAAAGGGGAGCGAAGACAGCTTGCCGCGTTGCTCCCCTTCCCTGAGCAAGCCACCAAAGGACGAGCGTTCACGCTTTTCTCTAACGCTGACGAGCCAAGCGCCGGAGCCTTCAGCCAAGCACCAGCTCCCTGCCAGACGCTGAGCATCTGCCGCGGGCGAGAGGCCTTCGCAGGAGGGAAGAGGGAGGGCACCGCGCAGGGGCGTCTCCGGCCCCTCCGACA
>NW_008795022.1:229317-234389 GCF_000699145.1 Aptenodytes forsteri | reverse complement strand
GCGCGCAGTTCGTGCCCGGTTGTGAGGCCTCAGCGCCGGTTACTGCAGGCTTGCGGGGGGGAGGCCGAGGTTGTCAGCATGCCTGCGGCCGGGTGCGCGCCGGGGCTCCCTGCCTTTTCCTTCTGTGAGGAAAGGACGTGAGCAGCTGCGTGTTAGACCTCCTTGGGCTTTGAAATAGCCTTTTTTACTCAAAAGGCCTAAAAATTCTTCCGTTCTCTAACGTTCTTTGCTGGATTGTTGGTTGCTTTTCAGCTGGGGAAGAACTTGCCCAATGGTAATGGCTGGATAAAGCTCAGGGCTTAAATCTGTGGACGATGCACGATACTGCGTGAAAGAGCGGCACCTCTGCACGGCTAAGGATGGTAGTTTACGTTAAGAGTAAGGCATTCAAGATGGTGATGCATTGAGGAAGTCAGGGCGTTGGGGTGGTTGCCCGTCTTTATACCATGTCACCTATATGGGAATAAATCAGGAAAAAATACGTGGATAGAAGTGTGGTAAATGCTCATGCAGTCATTTTGTAATTGCATGTAATTGCAATAATGTAAAAATGGTTTCACTGGTGTTTCATATGCTAACACTTCATGTGTGCTTTTCTCTTTCTTTTTTGCAAAATAGTGAAAATGAGCTATGACTAGTTGGCATAATGAGATTAGTAAGCAAATAAATGAAAAAAAAACAAACACCCATTTTCTAGAACCCTGTCAAGAAGAACACTTGTTGATGAGCACTTCAGATTGACTCGATACCAATTGTTGCACTAGGTAAACAGCACAGTTTTCCCACAGAATGAAAACATTTCTTCCCTTTGCCTAATGAAAAGTGACTATAATGGGTTGGATCCCTGTGGTGTAGTTTGCCTGATTTTTTTTAAGAACCCCTCTAAGCCCTGAGAGAAACAGAATACAAACAGTGACCAGAATTGTGGTTTCATTGAAATCAATAGCAAAACTCTCATTGATTTCAACAGAGGCAGTATTTCACCTCGTATGTGGATGAAAAGACTTGGAATGAGTGTCTCACTCTGTAGATACAAACAAGGAAATTCAACAGCTCCCGTGGTTCTCCTTGAGTCGTGAGAAAATTGACAGGCAGAATTGTTGCATGATGTTTTCTTTAGGCTGTCTGAGTGCTCTGATGGGAAATACATTTGCAGTAATGCTTATTTCTCATATTATTTCTTGCGAGTATCCGAATAATTTCATTAACAGGGAATATGTTGTAAGTGATTCAGGAATGCCATGCTTTAATAATAAATGAGTTGGCGTATGAATAGACTGGAGACCGACACTTGAAAACTGGATATCCGTATCATTTTCTCAGTCTTACAAAATTTTTCTTTTACTGCATTTTCTTTCTTTTGTTGTCTTTCTTGCTTTTTCCTTTTTTTCTTTCTTCTTTCTTTTTTCTTTCTCTTCTTCTTCTTTCCTTCTCTCTTTCAAAAGAAAAGGTGGTACAAGGGTGCTCTTCACTTCTGTTTTATGGAGAACATAACCTTAATTTTCACTTTCTCTTTACCATGTGGAAGAACTCCTACTGGAACTAAGAAAGTTTGTTCGAAAATAAGATAATCGGAAAGCTTAAGAGTGGAAAAAGTAAATCTGAAGCTTCATGTGGTCATGTTCCATTAAGAGTACATGTTTACAGGATAAAAATTTACTAGTGTTAGGAAATAAACAGAAAGAAAAAAATATATTCATTTAATCAGAGGGAAGGGAAACAACCCTAAAAGTTGTTGTTCTGACATAGTTCTATTATGTCGGAACATTTTTGCTAAGATTTAAAAAAACAACAAACCAAAACAGTTATATCACACAATTTCCTCCAAGCCTTCTGCATAGTAAGGAAATAAATAATTATGTTCAGTTTAAGTTTAGGTGGAACAAGGGAGGTTAATATGATTGTGGTAATATTGTTGGTTAACTTTCTTTTTCAATATCTTGTGTTATATTTATTTTTCCTTCTTGGTCTTATGCTTGCTTATTTTTCTGTGTTAGATCAAGGTGTACCTTTCCCTAGCCTGCCTTCAGTGTATATTCTTATCTTTCCTGCAGCTTCCATAATTTTCTTCTCCATTATATCCTGTATCTTCTCACTTGTTCTTTATTTATGCATATAATAGACTTATGCTGTAATAGACTGTTCTGGCTTCAGAACAAACGCAAAAGAGGGAATAGCCTGTGCTTGTAGCCTTTCCTTCTATTCCTAATAGCCCTATCTGTCTCAAAATCATGAATCTTTCTCTTTCTTACACTTCCTTACTTTTTCAAATCCTTACTATAATCACTTTTTGTCCTAGAATAGTTAGCAGACAATTCTCAGAGGTAAGTATGAAAAACAAATTCCCTTGAGACTAAGTTAGGTGAGAAGCCAGGATTTGGAAACCTTATTCATTTAGTGACAACACAAATGAGGTTTTTAAGTTCAGGACTCTAATGAAAACTAATCTAATATTGAAATTTAATTCTGAGCTATATTTCCAGATAGGAAAATACTCCTACAGAGTCGGAATACAGATAATGCTACCTTGAACGTGGAACGTACATCCCTCTTTCTTGTACTCCTTTTCATTCTTTTCCTCTTGATACTGAAAATGTGGCATCAATACTCGTCCTGATGCTTCATTTTTAATCCTGTTCTTTGTTTACTAAGTATTTGGTAAAATTGGATCCCTCTGGACAGAGAGAAAAAAAAAATATTTTCCTTCTGGTAGTCGTTCTTACTCCAGAGCTCCTCGTTCAAAGTTTCGTGAATCTCTGCCACTTTACGTGATACATAGCCACCTCTTTGAATCCTTCTTCCCAGAGCCTCTTATTGCTGCATCCTACATTTTGCTGGGCAGACGCTAAAGACAACCTTCCTTTTGTGCCACAAAAAGTGGCAAAGTCCTGGTCCATTTTTCACCTAAAGGTTTCAACAGCAGCAGAAATACTATAATATTTTGGTGGGATTTGGGATTTAGATAGCTATATGCCTGCTTCTTACAAGTTTGGAAAGGTAACTTTGAAACAGTAAGGACTGGTCATGCAGATTATTTAGAGCAATGAAAGTTTTGATTATGAAGACTTCAAGAGTACACTGCCAGATTACCTGACTGCAGGCCATGGACAACTGTAGATCTTCAAACTGTGAGTATAAACAAACCTTATTAAAGGTCATACTCTTTTTCTGTCATGAAAGTAATCCCTGGATTTATTGAATGGTTCACTAAACTGGTGAGTGTATTAGAGATTTGTTCCAGCCTTTCAGAAATGAAACTATTCTATACATATAGGAGTTATGAAGTAATTTTGAAATTTAGAAAACCAGTGTTTTTCCTTAGGAAACAGTGGGTTTTGCACATTTTTTTAAGTTGTGTTGGGAAATTAAAAAAACATTAAAAAAAAACTTAAACAATATAAGCTAGAAAAAAGTTTGGAATTATAGCCATTGGACATGTACTGTACTCACCTCAGAAAGTTCCATTTACTTTTTTGTATATCTAGGCAATGTATGCAAGTAGAAATTTCCTTTACTTAGAGGGAGAAATAATCTAATGTAGCTAATAATTTTATGAGGCAAAAATGTTGTATACCTTGTTAATATAGGAGTACCTACCAAGCTTATTGAACTGTGTGCTGTTGTATATATTGGATTTGTATGAAGGTTATTCATTGGGCAATGAATGCAGAAAATATTTTGCACATCACTTATTTAGCATATATTTGGATGTGCTTTTTCTTTCATTTCTTACTAAGTTTTAAGATCTTTTCTGGAATGGTATAGCCAGTTAAAACATAAGTCTTTAGTATTCTTTTTCATTTGAAGTAAAGTTACATAGTATTTTAGAGGGTGAGGGGAAACAATTTCTTCTCTCTGCCCATAAAGAAAATGGTACAGAAAGAATTTACACATTGTTTTCAAAATTTTCCCTGGAGTACTTATCAATCTACAGATGTATTTGATTTGGAGTCTCATCTCCTTCAGAAATTAGAAGCCTCATTTGTGCTTCCTCTCAGATTAAATGAACTGTGATGAGACAATGAGGTTTTCTTCTTCTGGCAGAAAATGTAATACAGCCTAGGTGGTCTTATGCATTGATTTTTTTTTTTTCTTCTTTTTTTTGTTTTCAACAATTGCAGCAGAAGAAATAGTTCTTCAAGGAAGATGAATGTTTAGATGACAAGGTGATACATGCTTTAAAAATATCTGAGTTAGGTGGTATTGCCAAGAAAAGGAGGCAAAGGAAGGGAGAGTTTAAAAAAATGTGACACATTTAGCCTGTGGGTACTCTTTAAAAACATCCATTTGGATTCAGAGTGTTCCAATACCATTTAAGCATCCTTAGTTGGGTTAGTATTAATAGAGGAAATAAATTAGCTGAATAGTATTTCATCACACTTCTAAGAGTAATCAAGCATTTCAGTTGCTAGTCATGCATTAAGGCATACAAACTTTCAGAAGAAATAAGTACTGTTCTTATTGACATACAAGACAATTTACATATAAAATGCAAACGCACATCCCTAGATTTCCCTTCCTGTATGTTCAAACAGGCTGTAGTCTTGCCATTTTAAAAGGCCCCATTTTAGAGTGCCCATTACGTTTCTCAAGACACAGCAGCCTAGTGATTTTGTTTTGTGGTCAGGATAGCTCTGCAGGATGAAAAAAAGTTCTTCTAGTCTGGTAAGGGACCCAGTGAAGACCGAGATTGCATAAAACCCACTGCAGAGTTAAATAAACTGCCACCCGTGTTCAAAACTGTGAGGTTCAAAGGGACCAGGTGGTTAACTACTGCCTATACAGAACTCATGTGTATACACATGAGTATTTTCATTAGTAGTATGACTTTTTTTGTGGAACATCGGTGATGAAGATGTACAAGTACCAAACAATGTGCTATGTTTGCAATTCCAACTTTTTACTAGCTTTTATTTTAGGAATAAATCATACAATCATAGAATCATTAAGGTTGGAAAAGACCTCTAAGATCATCGAGTCCAACCGTCGACCCAACACCACCATGCCCACTAAACCATGTCCCTAAGCACCACATCTGCGCGTCTTTTAAATACCTCCAGGGATGGTGACTC
>NW_008795022.1:215285-228393 GCF_000699145.1 Aptenodytes forsteri | reverse complement strand
CCAACTGGATTGAACTCCATTCACCACAACTCTCTGGGCCCGGCCGTCCAGCCCGTTTTTGACCCAGCGCAGAGTGCACCTGTCTAAGCTGTGAGCCGCCAATAAATGAAGCACTAATAAATTTCACATTGAGACATGTAACTGTCATACAAAGGCTACTACATTTTAATTTTGACCACTAGGTACATGATTAATCTATAGGTAAATGAATATTAACAAATGTACAATTTTTATTTTTTTTTTAAATGATTGCTGGTTGACATAAATAATTTGTCTCATTTCCCAGTAAACAACAAGTTAAATTTGTAGTCATATATTAAGCATAAATATCGGCTCAAAGTAAGTCAAAGGTATGCAGTATCTTAAACCACCAAGAAGTATTGCATGGCCTGACAATAGTAGTGCAGCTGTGATGACAAAAAGCTACAAAGAAATGTGTATTCTGCCTAATCAGGCTCCACTGTTACAGGTGCTGGCATTGAAGGAGTCGAAAAAGGAATGGGAGGGAATATGTGGAATTAGACTGTGGAATGAGAACTTACAATACTGGAAGCACTATGAAGCACAGATTTTCCTCATAAAGAAAAGAAAAAAGATGTATTTGTGTTCATAATATTCCTGCCTTCCATTCTGTTACTTTGAGCTCATAAACAAGAATGGGAAGTGTGTTACCATTTTTATTACAGCGTTGTTGTATAAAACAACATTGTTTCCATCTGTATATCTGTGTGGATATAATTGAGACGCATAAAACATTAGGTGCATATTACTGACATAGAATCCATATTGTTCTTTTAGCCATTCTCTGCAAAAACTGCACTTGAAGAGCTATTCTACCTACAAAAAACTTTTCCTGTATTGGGGGTCTCCTTTTGGAACATTGTTAGAATTTGGAGTAGCAGAGCAAGATCATGGACACCAGGATACATTAGGAAGGTGCACCAATTCACAAAAATATCTGTCCGTACTGTATAGCCAAGCATTAGTACCTGGAAGGTCGCCAAGTTGAGTGCAGTAATTTCCGTAATTATGCAGTTACAACTGTCTGCATCATGAAGGCATCTGATTAATTTGAAGATCTTATTGTTTTACGTGATGAGAGAAGGATGAACCCCATGCAGTTAGTGTTGCACTCAAGACTAGTCAAACTTGGCAGCTGATTTATCATAAAGAGAAAAGGAAACCTCACTGAGCTAGCAAATGATCAAGCACTGCAGCTTTCATTATTACAATTGCTAACAATTTTTGACATTAGATTATTGACAGAGCATGATTCTCCATTGGTCAGCGCCTGTATAATAATAACAATAATAATTTATTTCCTGTAGCACCTAGTTGGATGAAAGTGCTTCTCAAAATATATTAAAAGAGATACTGCCTATCCTGAGGGCTTAGAAACTTCTCAAGCATGATTCAATGTGGTGTTAGAAGTGAGAGGTAGTCATAGGCTATTAATGGCTTTATCTTGTCTTGCTGTCATTTTACTATTGGTATTACCAAAAATGGAATAACCCCCAAGTTTTAATTGGCTAGCTTCTTGCAGGATCTGCAAAATAAATTGGTCTGAACGTGGACTTTAGTGGCACTGCAGATCAGCTCAGGAGAAAACATGTAGAATATTGGAAAATACAGACAGTTGCATGGATGAGTGTGGAAGCTGGTAGCAAAATGCCAATTGGGAGCACAGATTTTGTCCAATTTTTTGTTCTATTAAAACAAATGCGGTAGTCAGGTATGTAGTTATTTCTGGTTTACTCTCAGAGAGCATTATTGTCAAGAGGTGACATGCCAGTTGGTGCTCACTTGGAAATATTTAGATGACTTGATTTTTCTAGGAATAGAGTGTCCTTCTTTGGGGAAGAATACCTTTCTCTAGTATCTGTAATGAAACATCCAGACTGTTCACTCTGAAGAGTTATTGTATGACTCACTTTCCGCCCACTTCTTAAAAATCAGCTTATGTGAGCCAGGAAGTTAATCAAAATACAGTTCACAGCATAGATGATGACTTGAAAATCATTTTATAGTTACTGATTTTCTATTGTAAAGATAGTTAGTCCTGCCTAATGGTATAGTATTATGTTGCAGGCAATATGGAGGTTGATTGGCAACTCTGATGCAGGGCTGAATTCCTTCCAGGAAGTCACTGGGGATAAAACAAGTGCGTCTTAGGGAATAAACATATCCCTTGATTAAAAACAATTCAGTATGTTTCATAACTTTTGCAATTTTCGTACAAATAAGTAGAAGATCATAAGAAATTACGCTTTCTGTTTTGCTAAGGCGGAAACCATTTTAAAAAACATTTTATCCACAGGAGCCAGCAGAGGGTCAGGTATGCTATGAAAAGCTAACACGACTGTAAAAGTGTTCAGATAAGCTCCTCAGCTGTAGGCACATTTCAGCCTCTATTCTTGGTTCAAGGGCATTGCTTTACATGAGCTTGTAGTATGAGATCTGCACAGGTGATTAATCCTACTACCTTGAAGGTGCACTGCGGAGTAGAATACTTGTTGAACAGAGCCATGGATGCGCATCATACTATGTATATGGATTTGTTCTTTTCTTTTTCAGGGATGTTTTAGTATATGCTTTAAAAAAAAAAACCCACAAAACAGACTCATTTAGCTAGCACAAAAATTTCTGAATCAAAGAGATTAATTTATAATCTATCTTGCAAAATGGTATCATGCAAAACAGAAACAATGTGGCACAAAGAGGGAGGTGAAAGGAACAGTATAATGTTAGCACTGATACCTTTCAGTTGCTACTTTCTGAAAGCTAACCTTGAGATTTTGATGGCCTTGTAGACTTCTGTTGTGTTAATTTGTGAGTAAAAGCAACAGATGCCTAGAAACAATTGTTTACCTAAGCCTCATGGGAAAGATGGGGGAGGAAAAGAAAGGCGGATGATACTTCAACATACTTGCTTTTCTTAGTGGGGTTTGAAGTGACCCGTTTTCCAGTTGATTCTGAAAGAAGAAAACAGAAATATATGTAAAAAGTTTATATGTGAAACGATGTATTTTATAGATAGTGATTCTTTGTGTGCCTGTTGGAATCAGAGGTCAAATGCACATTCTGACCATCTTCTTTGAGAGTGGTTAACACCATACTGGGAACTAAATTACATAACAGTGCATTAGAAAATAGCCCAAAGAAAAACCCCTTCCACTTCTTAACTTACAATGCATTATTTATCAGAGAAGCCTAATAGACTGTAAGCATTAAAATTTTAAGGAGTAGAAATTATCTTTTTGTTCTGCACATGCAAGCTATGTAGAATAAGTAGGGTTTAATACTTGATTATAGCCTGTACAGGCTACTGAAATTAAAATAGTGTGTTGTACAAACATGTTTTTTCTGTTTGTATTTCCCTTCATTACTCCTGTTTTTAGCCTGAGGCAGAAAATATTACTTTCAAGTCCTCCATCATTCAGTTTTTAGGAAGTGTTTTAGATAGTATCTTTACTAGCTTAATTTACCTCCACCACAGCTATGACGAAAATATCACCAAAAGATTTTTAAAATAAATTATTACCACACAGCCTTGTGACGTCTTTTTGTTCAATCCTGAGACATTGCTGTTTTACCAGAAGGAGGCAGTAAGAATCCGGTGTGATGGACTAAAATATTAACACTCCTTCCTGAAGGAAGGATAAAAAATAAGTAATTATAGATTCACTGCCTTGTGAGGTCACTGAAGGCTCAAGGTTTAGATTTAGTTACTTAAACAAAGACACCCAGTGCCATCTAAGATGCACTAAATTGTTATAAAAAACCCATCCGTTTGGAGCCAGAAGTTTCAACAGAACTACAGGAGACTTGCCCTTCTGGTACAGCTTTTAGAGGAGATCTCTCGAGTAACATAAAAAAGCACTGGATGCGTATGTTTAGACAAGCAAATTCCACACACATTGTCTCCCTAGTGCTTTCTACCTTCTACATGGAACTCCAGGGCTTCAGTTCCCCTTTCAAGGGTGACGTAGATATTTATGTCATCCTGAAAATTCAGGTTCACTTTCTGGATAAGCCAAAGATACCTATATATTGTGGCATGTTTCTTCCTGAACTCAAAGTTCACCAGGGAGAGAGACTAAGTCACTCTTTGTTCTTTCATTTGATAAGTTCAATTTAATTCATCCCTCTAGAAGAGATGCTTCACAAGGTTTTGATCATTCTCATGAATCTTCCTCAAATCTTCTCTGCTCATGTCTACTGTGAACTCTAGAACTAGATACATTATAGCAACTTAAACTGTTTTTTTTCCAGTGGCAGTTCTTTCCAGGAAAAAGACTTACATCCTATAAGGATATACTTACAGGTATCTTTGATCATTGGAGTAATGAATAGGACTGCAAGAGGTTGTCTAGTCCTTGGATACGTTTCTTGCGTTAAGGCAGTATATACCATAATCCTGTCGTGCTTAAGGGGTGGTTGTAAAAAATTTCCGTTAAAAGATTGCACAGCCTTCCTAAGCAACCTGTTCTAATGCTTCATTGTCCTCACTCTTAGATTTTCATGATTTCTAACTTGAATCTCCTTTTCTGGAATTTTAGCTCATTGCTTTTTATTTTGTCTTCAGACTACACAAAGATGGATGAATTTTCTTCTTTAACTCCTCCTCTTACATTCTTAAAGGTTTATCATATGTGTTGTAGGTCAAGCTATGTATGCCCATGATCATTTTTATTTGCCTCTTTTGGACTGTCTCCAGTTATTCCATATCCTTCCTGAGCTGTAGTCCTTCAAAATGCAAAAAAAGCCAGCAGGTGCTTTAAGAATACCGAGTTGACTAAAACATGTATTCTGAATGTTTTTAATGCAGTGCTCACATATAAATCCCAGAATTACATTTGCTTTTTATCACAACAAAATGATATTGTTAACCTCTGTTCAGAGACTGTGATCCAGTGTAACATTAAATCCTTTTCTGCAGTACTGATGGCTATCCAGTCTAGTCTTGCATTCTTTCTTACCAAACTGTTAAGGTTGCTTTTCTTTTTGTTATCTAACATGAAACCATCATTACTGCTACTTTGCTGGTGATCAGACTGGAGAATATTTTGTCCACCAGCAGGCTAACAGTAGTGACAGTTTCTTTTAGGTCCTTATCTGTGTATTTTTAAGCTGAAAACTATAGGTTCAAATATACATTGTTTCTAGAGCTCCCTGGAAGCTTTTCTGATTGTATCTAATGTGAACATATTTGATGCAATTGCATTTTGTAATTTAGCATTTAACAATATTTTTGAGTCCAGAATCAAAATATCAAAATCACAAGTCAAGTGCCATGTTAATATAAGCTCTGTGATTTAGCATCAAAGCAAGTACGTCATTAGAAGTTTGGAAAGCTAGTATGACAAGGTATTTTTCAGAAATCAAATTGGCATTAATTATATATCCTTCTTTAATTTTTAATCAGTATTTTAAAATTATTTTGGCCTTTCCTTCCAATGAAAACAAAAACCCAAAAATGTTCTGTTTCAAGGCAAATTTGGAAAATCTACATTTTATGTAATAACTTAAAAATGAAAATTTAAAATATCTTTTTTTTTTTTTCTTGGAAAGGTCAAAATGTTCTGACATTCTGGTAAATGCATCATGTATTTTTGTTTCTTCCTAAAATGAATTGTCAAAAGAAATCACAAAGTTTCAACAAAACAGTCTCTGTTTAAAAAAAAAATTGCATTTTCCACTAAAAAAAGACATTGGTTGGAAAACGTCCCCTTAATTGGCTCCCTTAATTACCTGAACTTGTAGAATTGGTATCTAAGTAGTTAGACTCTCAGTGCTAACTGATGGCTTCATTACTTTTATACTTAACATCTTCATTTTGTGCTAAACGCATGCTCACCTTTCATTATTATTTTTAGTTCTTCTAGTTTGCTGTTACTTTAATAGCTTTATGATATCATTATAATCAGGTTTTATCAGACACTAGAAGCGAGGAGTTGAGTTCTGTCTAGGAGGTGAGTTCTGTTTTATTCAACAGCATGTGAGGAGGTTTTAATAATACAATTTAATAATACAATCAGAGATGATTACACTAATGTCTGTCTAGTCTGGTATTCCAACTGTACTGGTAAGTACCAGAAATTCTGTAGGAAGAAGTCAAATTCCCTGTTATCTGAATGACATCTAAGAATATTTTTCATAAATCCTGTAATAAATATATGGCTTATGTCATGAAAAGCTTGAAATGGCATTTTTATTTAAATGAACTTGCTATTTTAATCATAGATTCTAGTTTTGAGTCTTTTTTGACATTGAAAGCTTTCTAGTACTTTGCATTAAAATAAGCTATATTGCCTAGGCACAGGAACCTAAAAAATAAACACAAATCCATGCTTTTTTCTTCTCAACAATTTAAGCCTTTGTCTTCTGAAATTCATCTCTGAAATGCCTCTGCACTGATGCACGCAGCATGGGGAATAAACAGGAGTTAGAAGTCTGTGTGCAGTTACAGGTCTATGACCTCACTAGGATCACGGAGATGTGGTGGGATAGCTCACATGACTGGAGTGATGCAATGGAAAGAGGCTCACAGGCTCTTTAGGAAAGACAGGCTGGGAAGATGAGGATGGGGAGTTTCCCTTTATGTGAGAGAGCAGCTGGAGTGCATGGACCTCTGCCTTGGGACATGTCTGGAGTCAGTCAAGAGCTTATGGGAGAAGATTACCAGGCAGACCAATGTGGAGGCTGATTTCGTGGGTACCTGCTATGGACCTTTTGATCAGGAAGAAGTAGATGAGGCCTTCTTCAGACAACTGGAGGAAGCCTCATGTTCACAGGCCCTGGTTTTCATAGGAGATTTGAACCAACCTGATATCTGCTGGAAGGACAATACAGCAGGGCTCAAGCAAAACAGGAAATTTCTTGAGTACACCGATGACAACTTTCTTACATGGGTAATTGAGGAGCCAACACGGAAAATTGCTCTATTGGACCTGATACTTACAAACAAGGAAGAACTGATCACAGACATGAAAGTCAGAGAGAGCCTTGGCTACACTGATGATGAGACGGTGGAATTCAGGATCCTAAGTGGAGGCAGCAGGACAAAAAGCAGGACCACAGTCTTGGATTTCAGGAGAGCAGACTTCAACCTCTTCAGAGATCTGTTTGGAAGAATCTCCTGGGATATGGTCCTAGGGCGAAGAGGAGTCCAGGAGAGCTAGCTCATATTCAAGGATCATCTCCAACTTCAAGAAAGGTCCTGACAAGCAGGAAATCGAGCTAAGGCAGTAGGAGGCCTGCATGGATGAGGAAGGAGCTCCAAACTGAGCTCAGACATAAAAAGGAGGTATACAAGAGATGGAAGGAGGGGCAGGTGACCCAGGCAGAGTATGGGGTTGCTGTCTGATTTTGCAGGGGTAGGGATAGGAAAGAAAATGTCAACCTGAAGTTGAATCCAGCAAGGAAGTGCAACAGGAAAGGATTCTACAGGTACATAAACAGTAAAAGGAAGCTACTGCTGTACGGGGCAGGGGAAACGGTGACAAATGACACGGAAAATGCTGAGGATCTCAATGCCTTGTTTGCCTCAGTCTTTACCAGTGAAACTGGCCTTCAGGAATCCCAGGCCCCTTGAGACCAGAGAGGAAGTCTAGAGCAAGGAAGAATTACCCTTGACATAGGAGGACCAGGTTAGGGACCACTTAAACAAACTGGACATGTAGACAATGGGGCCTGATGAGTTGCACCCACAAGTGCTGAGGGAGCTGGCTGATGTAATTGTGAGGTCATTCTCGATTATCTTTGAACAGTCATGGAAATTGAAAGAGATTCCTGAAGACTAGAAAAGAACAAATATCACTCCTATGTTCAAAAAGTGCAAGGAGGAAGATCCAGAGAACTACAGGCCAGTCATCCTCGCCTCAGTTGCTGTGAAGATGATGGAGAGTCAAAAACTGGGTGCAGAGGGTGTACATCAGCAGCACAAATTCCAGCTGGAGACAAGTCATTAGTGGTGTACTCTGGGAGTCGATACTGGGGCCAATACTGTTCAACATCTTTGTTAATGACCTGGATGATGGGACAGAGTGCAAACTCAGCAAGTTTGCAGATGACACAAAACTGGGAGGAGTGGCTGATACGTCAGATGGTTGTGCCACCATTCAGAGGGACCTTGACAGGTGAACTGGGCAAAGAGGAACCTTATGAAGTTTAACAAACGGAAATGCAAACTCCGGCACATGGGGAGGAATAACCCCAGGCACAAGTACCTGCTGGAAGCCGAATGGCTGGAAGGCCACTTGGCAGAGAAGGACCTGGGTTTCCTGCTGGACAACAAACTGACCATGAGCCAGCAGTGCAACCTTGCAGGTAAGAACGCCAACACCATCCTGGGCTGCAGTAGGCAGAGCACTGCCAACAGGTGAAGGGAGACCTGCTGGACAACAAACTGACCATGAGCCATCAGTGCAACCTCGCAGGTAAGAACGCCAACACCATCCTGGGCTGCAGTAGGCAGAGCACTGCCAACAGGTGAAGGGAGACCATCCTTCCCCTCTACTCAGCACTGGTGAGGCTACACCTGGAGTACTGTGTCCAGTTCTGGGCTCCCCAGTATAAGAAAGACAAAGACTGACTGGAGTGAGCCCAGGGCCACAATGATTATGGGACTGGAGCATCTTTCATATGAGGAGAGACTGAGAGAGCTGGGGTTGTTCAGCCTGGAGAAAAGATGGCTCAGGGGTGGACCTGATCAATGTGGATCAGTACATGATGGGAGGGAAAGAAATGGGAGGGAGTCAGAGTCTTCTCAGTAGTGCCCAGTGACGTGACAGGAGGCAATGGACACAACTTAAAACACATGAAATTTATTTCCACACAAGTTTGCAGATGTTGTCTAAACTAGATGGAACATAGTTGTCTGATCTCTTGTCATATGGAGTGAACTCCTGATCTGGTTGAAGTTAAGGATAATAATTTTCTCTGACTTGACTTAGGGCTAGAATTTTACTTTAGGGTTTCTTCCTTTGGTACTATTATCTAAAAAATGCATGAGCCACTTCAGGTGCTTTTTGAAAGCTCTTGTGTTTTCTAAATATTATCATTATATTCCACTCGTTTCTGTTCCCCCAAGAGTTCTCCTGCAAGAGCCGCTACATCCCATTTCATTTTGTTTTCCAACAAAAACAAGCTACCGGTCTGTGTAAACGATTGTTGAAGGCAGAACAGATTTTGCTAGCAAGGACTTCAGCATCTTCTTTCCCAGTCTTGAAAAACCTATGAAAGGTATCAAATAACAAAGGTCAGAGTGAGGTGGGACACTGACTGCTTTCTTTACAATGGAAAGTGTTATAATTACTTAAGTATGCAACTTGACTTGCTAACTCACATGACTGATAAATACAAGGAATGTTTTTGCTACAAAGTGTCCCTCCTGTATGTTCAATACAGTATTTTTTCCCATTCACTAGCATTCCAGGAGGAAGTCAAGCATATTTCTCTTTCCAGGTCCTGTTATTGACCTGTGACATCTAAGCAGCTTCTAGTACAAGACCAGCCCTGCATCTCATTTTAAGTCAGTATCTTTTCCAGTAAGCTGTGGAAAAAAGGGAATCATAACAAATAGAAAAAAAAATTACCATTTCATGCTTAGGAGCAGGTCCTCTCAACACAGGAGCAACTGTAGGGCCATGATGCTAATCAAATGCACTGGCAAGTCTTTGTGGAAGAATCGTAATGTATTGGGTCAGTCTAAGGCAATCCATTTCCATTTCATTTGAGTCAGCTTTCCTTGGGTTAGCTCTCCTGAAAGAGCTGCTCCCCAACAGTCCCTGCTGCAACAGAACGTTGCAGCCTTTTTCACGTCGTAGGTCAGAGCACTCAGCTTTCATCTTTCCATGTGAAAGGCAAATCAGGCATTTGTAACTCTTGTTCAGTTTTATACTCCGCATCGGGACTATGCTCTACATCATTTCTGTCTATAATGCTAAGGATATGACATGCTTAGAAATTTCTTTCCTACTTTAATAAGGGAGGGGAAAGCAATTCCCTTCCCTCATTTGCCATAAGCAGGGTTGTATTTCCCCCTTTCTGCCTGTTGCTTCAAATTGGTAATCCTCATTCAGCAGGTAGTCCCACAGAGGCCTGGTGCTCTTGGAGGACTAGTATGTGGTATGTACAATCACACGGAGGAATATCCAAAATGATCAATCAAGAATAGGAATAGAAGTACAATAAATTAAATTGTCAATCCCTAAGAGGTAAGTAGAAAATATATAAAATTAGACAGTTCAAATAATCTGTTTTCCACAATGACAAATACCTTCTCCCAAAGGAGGGAAATTCAACTTTTCTGGTGTTTTTAGATGTGTTTATCATTGTTTGTTTTATCTGGCAGGACCTTAAGTCACTTTTACTGTGTAGTAAATCTACTTTAAATAACAGAAAATGTATCATGGTGCCCTTTTCTGTCATGAGAATAAGTAAGAGCACAGTAAATTAACGCTTTGGGTTTTTTATTTGTAAAATAGTATGGCAACTATGAGTAGTTTCATACAATATCTTTAGTACTGTAGAATCTGCACCTCTTTTGCACAAATGACTAAGAGGACTAGTTTGTATTTGTATTTCTTTTGTGCATCTCTACCTGTTCCTAATGGTCAACAGATGTGGGTTTTTTCCTGTAAATTGCAAATTCAGTTTAGTAATATGAACTTCAAAGAATGTCAAACTAAAGCTTTGAAGTGGGATAGCCTGTTTTTCCTGAGGTTGTTTACATAAAAAAGGGAGAGAGGTTTGCATGTCTAAATTAAGTTTTGTTAAAATACAAACTAGACAAAGATAACCTGAAAAAGAAAAGTCACTGTTAGACTTTAAAAAGTGAGTTTACAAACAGATCTTTGCATGCCACATACTACTTTGCAGAACAAGTCCTTTCCTTCCAGCTTGCTACTGGTAAAAGTGACTTTTGCCAGTTCTCTGCGTCGCAACAAACTCTTGGTAGTCCACTTTCAAACACTTGGATAAGTCTCTTTCCTTCCATTGCTTATGTGACTTGGCAATGACTGCTTCCTGCCTGCATTAATAGTATCACTTTTTTTCACTTATGTTGCAGGCTGTCTATGTTTTGGATATCTGCACTCTTGGATATTTTTTGATATCTCTATTGCCTTTCTTTGAACTTCAGATGGTGCTCCCAAACGGACATAATCACACGCAGCAAAACAAACAGGGTGCTCTCCTTTGTTTAGCAGCAACTTTTAAATATAATACGTACAGTAAAAGGCAAATTGCAAATAAATAAATAAATAAATAAATAAGGCATCTATTTCTTTGTTCCTGAGGTTGTTTACATAAAAAAGGGAGAGAGGTTTGCATGTCTAAATTAAGTTTTGTTAAAATACAAACTAGACAAAGATAACTTGAAAAAGAAAAGTCACTGTTAGACTTTAAAAAGTGAGTTTACAAACAGATCTTTGCATGCCACATACTACTTTGCAGAACAAGTCCTTTCCTTCCAGCTTGCTACTGGTAAAAGTGACTTTTGCCAGTTCTCTGCGTCGCAACAAACTCTTGGTAGTCCACTTTCAAACACTTGGATAAGTCTCTTTCCTTCCATTGCTTATGTGACTTGGCAATGACTGCTTCCTGCCTGCATTAATAGTATCACTTTTTTTCACTTATGTTGCAGGCTGTCTATGTTTTGGATATCTGCACTCTTGGATATTTTTTGATATCTCTATTGCCTTTCTTTGAACTTCAGATGGTGCTCCCAAACGGACATAATCACACGCAGCAAAACAAACAGGGTGCTCTCCTTTGTTTAGCAGCAACTTTTAAATATAATACGTACAGTAAAAGGCAAATTGCAAATAAATAAATAAATAAATAAATAAGGCATCATTATTTCTTTGGGAAGCTCTCACTTCTTTTTCTTATGGCCACCTGGACAGACTTTTGGAAAGTACTCATTGTGTCTAGGTTTCTTAAATCTTCAGAATAGGAGATGAGGTTTGGTTCTGCTAGGTGAGAGTAAGGCTTGGACAGCTGCAAAGACTGGTGGATACTGGTAGCTATTTGCAAAGCCTGGCTGAAGCAGACTAGAGCAGAGGACTTGGAGGAGGGTAAAGAAGTGGGTTATGTGAATTCTCAGCTGAGGTACTGATGTTCTGAGGCAGAAGGATGGTGATTGTTGGGTAAATGAGCTTCAAGTCTGGGAAAGACTGTCGCTGTGTGATAGTACTGCTTAGATGTCACCAGACAAATGGGCTTCTTGAAAGCAAGTGACACACAAGACCAGCTAAAAAATGAGACAAAACTTGTAAATAACTATTTTAGGAGGATCAGTGATTGAGAAGCAGCATAAGAATAATTAATATGAAGTGAGACTAAAATGGATAAGAAACTAAACAATGGATTCAGGGATGAGAGTCTATTAGATTTCTGATGCAAGGTAATATGGAAAGAGAAAAAGAATATTATAGCAGGAAAAAAGGAAAATGGGAACTGAACTTTTCTCTATTCATTATCTTCAAAGAACCATATCTGTAATTAATAAACAGGTGTAGCAGTCTTCAAACATTCTCTGTATTACCTCTGTTACAACTGGCTCTCCTAATGAATAGCAACCTAACCCATTACAAACTTCTCCAAATATATGTAATTCCATGATATGGCATAAAACTGTGTTGATAATAAAGGGAATCTTAAATGGATCATATAAGCAAGGAATTTGCATAGTGTAGTATTTAGATTTTTTAACACGGTATTTACTCTGACAGCTTGAAAGGTGAAAAGTAGAGTATTGCATTGTCTCTAATTTCCTGCAAGATAAATCTGAACATCTCTGTTGAAACTGTAACTGTAATTGGCTAAGAAAAGCATCATTCAAATCTACAATTACTGTTATTTCATAAGGTGTTTTACTTTGAAATACACATTTATGTGTATGTAAATGTGTATGTAAATGAAATATACATTTATTTGACTTTACATAAGTAAAGCCAGATAGTTTAACAAAGTCATAGTCCGCTGAGAAGCTTCAATACCCAACAGCAGAAAATCTCTTTTATAGAATCATAGAATCATAGAATCGCTAAGGTTGGAAGAGACCTCTAAGATCATCGAGTCCAACTGTCAACCCAACACCACC
>NW_008795022.1:211770-214330 GCF_000699145.1 Aptenodytes forsteri | reverse complement strand
CGGTGTCAAAGGCCTTGCTGAAGTCCAGGGAGACCACATCCACAGCCTTTCCCTCATCCACTAGGCGGGTCACCTGGTCATAGAAGGAGATCAGGTTGGTCAAGCAGGACCTGCCTCTCATGAATCTGTGCTGGCTGGGCCTGATCCCCTGGATCAGTTAATAGCAGAGTTCGATAATGATTTTCTAGGCCATTTACTTGAGTAAAGAATGACCTTACATTTTCCTTTAGTCTCACATAATGGATTTTGATATAAAGTGGAAGCAAATAAGGTATTGTATAACTTGATTACTTTTTTTTTAAACTTTTTGAATCACACAGTGATTATGGTATGAAATAACAATTCTATCTATTTTACATAGGATGCGATACTGTATTTATAACTGTAACATCTAACTACCATCCAGTGTTTCATTAAACTTGTGAAGAACATTTGTCATGTGCTGCTTGATTCTCTCTTTTTTTATTACAAGAAAAAGTGTATGGCAGGAGGCTTATTTTGCACTGTTGTTGATATTGCAGCTGTGCTACTGTTTAGTGCACATGTCGCTCTGTACTAATTTGGGAGAAAATAAGGTCAGAAGAAAGTGCTTGTATTGCTGCCAAGTTTTGCAATGATTTTAGCTGCTGGGGAAAATTATTTTTTGCAGATCTGAGTTGTGAGCTTTGTGAACAACACATATGACCTCCATGCGGAAAGACAGCAAACTGTCGATATCAGTCTTCCCTCCAGAATTTCAGAGAGTTTGAGGAGACTTCATCTCCTCAAGGATCAAGCCTGTGAAATAATTTGGTATTCTTTAATTTTTTTTTGTACTGGGACAGACAAAAGACTTTTTCAGCCCGTATTCTCTTTTTGCCAGTGACCAGTTAAGTACATGAATTGTCCAAGCCTATGATGAGTCCCCTAGAACATCCTGCTTGCTTCAAGCAGTCAGCTGTGAACCAGACTGTATTCACAGCTTTTCAACCATGAATTTGTCTATTTACCTTTTGAACTCTTTGTTACCTTTTCTTTTATGCCTTTGACTTCTACAAGTTTCTATGGTAATGTGGTTCTACACTTCAACTGCATGTTGGATGAAAATTACATTCTTTAATTTTTGTCTTTTTTTAAACTGTTGCCTGATAATTCACAGATCTTTTTTAGTTCTTGCATTGTGAGAAAATCGAAAGTAGCTATTCCTTTTGTATGCCGTTCATGATTTTATAATAATTTATCTTATCTCCCACAACGCATCTCTCTTCCAATAGGAGAGTTATTATCAATTCAATTCTCCTTGTAAAGAAGCTATTTCATTTCTTAGCTTTTTTTAAACTGTTGCCTGATAATTCACAGATCTTTTTTAGTTCTTGCATTGTGAGAAAATCGAAAGTAGCTATTCCTTTTGTATGCCGTTCATGATTTTATAATAATTTATCTTATCTCCCACAACGCATCTCTCTTCCAATAGGAGAGTTATTATCAATTCAATTCTCCTTGTAAAGAAGCTATTTCATTTCTTAGATCATCCCTGTTACCTGTACACTTTTTATATTTCTACTATACCTTTTTTGAGATGGGGAGATCAGGACCCCACACAGTATTTGTCATAGGTACTCATAATGAGTTTACACCATGCCATGATACTGGTTTTGTGTTTTGATCTCTATTTTCTTTCTAGCATTCTGTTTGACTTGCTGACGTCTCTTGAGCAACAATTTTTTTTCATAAGGCTGTCTCTGCTGCCTCTTTCCGTAGCATTAAATAGCTACTATACATAACAGGTATGTATAGTTGGTTTTGGTTGTTGTTTTTTTTTTTTTTTCATTCCTTTTTTAGTTTTTCTTTCCTTTTATTTCATTATGCATTTACTGACATAGACTTTCATCAGTTATGTTACTCCCCAGTCAGCTATTATCATAGGCAATTCTTTTTGGTCAGCTTTTCTTTTAATTATCTGTTCCCCTTCCATTGTGGAAGCTGCACAATTGCTTTCACCCTTTGCTTCCAATCTTGTAACTGGTTACTAATCACTAAGAAGCCTTATTGCTTGTCCATGGCATAGTTTCTTTAAAAGCCACTGACACTGGACTTGAGCAAAACCTTTTAGAAATTCAGGTATACTGTACCATTCTCTCATAATCAGTTTTCTAACGTCTTTTTTGTCCTATACATGCTCTAGGTATTCAGCTTCTGATGCATTTGAATATTTTGTCATCTTAGCAAATTGTTACTAAAAATCTTTTTTGACATGTTGTGGTGGGTTGACCCTGGCTGGACACCAGGTGCCCACCAAGCCACTCTATCACTCCCCTCCTCAGCTGGACAGGGGAGAGAAAATATAACAAAAGGCTCGTGGGTCGAGATAAGGACAGGGAGAGATCATTCACCAATTACTGTCACGGGCAAGACAGATTTGACTTGGGGAAATCAGTTTAATTTTGTTACCAGTCAAAATCAGAGTAGGGTAATGAGAAATAAAAACTAAATATTAAATCACCTTCCCCCCATCCCTCCCTTCTTCCCAGGCTTAACTTTACCCCCGATTTTCTCTACCTCCTCCCCGCCAGTGGCACAG
>NW_008795022.1:205039-211549 GCF_000699145.1 Aptenodytes forsteri | reverse complement strand
TCCTGCCAGGAGCCTGCTCCAGCGTGGGCTTCCCATGGCATCACATCCTACTTCGGGCATCCACCTGCTCTGTCATGGGGTCCTCCACAGGCTGCAGGTGTATATCTGCTCCACCATTAACTTCCATGGCCTGTAGGGGGACAGCCTGCCTCACCATGGTCTTCACCACAGGCTGCAGGGGAATCTCTGCTCCGGCACCTGGAGCACCTCCTCCCCCTCCTTCTCCACTGACCTTGGTGTCTGCAGAGTTGTTTCTCTCACATATCCTTACTCCTCTCTCCTGGCCACTTGTGCTGTTGCACAGCAACTTTTCCCCTTCTTAAATATGTTATCCCAGAGGCGCTACCATTGTCACTGGGCTCGGCCTTGGCCAGCAGCGGGTCTGTCTTGGAGCGGGCTGGCATTGGCTCTATTGGACATAGGGGAAGCAGCTTCTAGCAGCTTCTCACAGAAACCACCCCTGTAGCCTCCCTGCTACCAAAACCTTATCACGCAAACCCAATACACTGGCTATTGTAGCTTTCTTTTAACTTGTCACAGCTTATGCTATGTTATATCTCACATAATCATAATTATGTGATAAAAATTTCTAATTTATGAAGGATGCCTTTTGACTTCTAATACACTTTTTTGTTTAACCAAACTACTGAAATAAGGTTAGTACACTTATCCTTTAAAGACTATATTGATATTTTGATATTCATTTACTGTCAGCTTCATTTGAACAATCTCTATACCACCCATACTTTTTTCCTTTTAACTAATTGTTAAAAATATTTTTTTAATTAATTTTTTATAGTTCTTTTAAAAAATTAAAATATTGATATAGCGCATTTATTTAACTTTTTAATTTCTTAGATGATATTGAATTAGAGTATATTATGATCTTCAAGTGTAGCATTCTCTGCCAGATCTTATGTGGTACTGACGACTAATCTCTCTTCTTGTGTGTTCCCTCACTAATCACTTCAAGGAGTCATTGATAGGAGACATAAACGTCACATCGCCAATTGACGTAACTGTTATACAGTCCACATATGCCAACTAAATCTTTCATTAATATTTTCTCTGACTTCATAGCAAATTACTGTCATTGTTACCATCCTGGGTGTTTAGGCAACACTATAACCCTAAATATTTTCTTTCATCTATATTGTTATGGGTTTCAGTACATTTAGTTTCTTTGTTCCTTGTTGATACGGAAGGATCAGGTTAAATATAAATTTAACCTGATTTAATGTGTAGCTCTTTTCTGCTACTGGTCTAACCTGTCTGTTGTCTCTCTATAAATTATACCCTGTCATCCCATTCATTATCACCTTCCAGCAAATTTTTGAGATGCATAATAAATATGAATTAAAAATACTGTTACATAGGATCTTAAAATGTCTAAATGATAAAATAAATTCATAACGTATGTGGGCTTCGGTCTGAATAAACTGACTTCTAAAATCTTTGAAAACTGAATTTGATCACTGCAGCCTAGACTCTGTTTCCTTTATTGCATGTTGTAACTGAGGAATAGTTTAGACTAAGTAAAACCATCAGACATAAAAATAATTTCTGTGGCTGGTTAAACTGGCCAAATTTAATATATCTACTGGCGTTATTATATAAAAGTTAGTCCCTCAAAGTGAAAATCACTTAGGAAACCATAGAAGCTCATACCTGCATTAAAATATTTCTTCAGAGGGACATATATTAAGTAGTATTTGTCCCCTGTGTCTTACAAGACCCTGTGCTATAGCTATCATCTATAACAGTAATATTTGGCCTTTACATAGCCTCACACATCTTCAGAACATTACACAAATACTAATAATCTTCAGTAAGTCCCTCTGAGGTAGATGTATGTATTATTAAACAGTTTTTAATTACATGATTAGAAGATATTCTAATAATGCAAAACAGTATCTGACAATTGTATAAGCCTGTTTCTTGTGCACGTGGAGATTGTTTCAGATATTGTTTAACATTTTAACTATTAGATGACAAAATGGCTTCTTTGTTTCTTTCAAAAGCAAAAGAAAAAATATTCAACATGCCTTCCCAAAAATTTGGGAATGTGCTTTATTGAGAAGAAATTGTTTTTACTGAATCTATCCAAGGGAAAAGGACATCTCATCAGGTCAAATGGATTTTTTTTTTTTTTTTAAAAAGGCTCACTGAAATCTCTGCTATAACTGGTATTTGTTGCTAGTATCCCAAACAGTGGTTATACAAGTGCAACTATGATCCATAGAGTTAATTAAGCACTGAGCAGTTACAAGATAATATTTTGAATAACCAGAAGAAAAAAAATAGTTTAAAACTTTAATCATGTCCTTCTAGCTCACTTTTTCCCAACTAACAATAGTCAGTTCTTGCCAGAAGCAATTTTCTGGCCATGAAACTTTTTCTCAAGTGCAGATTTGGAGCTGGGAATAAGGAGCTAAGTATTTGGTAAATGTTGATCGGGGAGATGAACTCCTTGCAATCCCAGTGAAGGAAAGAAGCTTCTTAAGGCATTTGTCCTAGGGATCTAACTGTGTTTGGAAATTGGTCTGGGTGACTACACAGGCATTTATGTAAAGAGATTTTTGCCTGTTGAAGTCATAATTAAAGAAAAAAAGACTAGCTTTGAAGGTTTTCAAAATGCATGTCTAAATATCACTGTTGCAATGAAAATATAAGCTTTATTTAATCAGTTGAATAATATCTAGCATGATTTGTAAGAACTACTTGTGTGTGTATGGGTGCAGTAAGGTAGGCATATGAAGAATCTTCTGCAGTCACTGCTTTCTCCACCCACACATAAATCTATTTGTTTAAGTAAGTGCTGAATCCTTCTTTCCTTCATGGAAAACTACTGCTCTTTTAGTGTTTGAGATAAGCCGAGCAACTCATATTATCCAGAACTAAGTAAAGTAGTGCATATAAAAATAATTTAAAAACCCAATGGAATGATACAGAAAAGATTAGCATGGCTCCTGCTCAAAGTTTGTCTGCAAATTCATGGACAAAGTATGTCTTCCTTGAGAACAACTGACCCTACTTACCTGAAAGAACCTGCTGAAAGACAGGTTGGACAGATAGAAATGAGAGAAATGGGGATTTTGTAGCTTGGCTGGAGAGAAGGAGAATATTGAGTTGAACAGGGAGTGGACAAAGACAGGTCTCAGAGGCTTGGAAGGGAAATCTTCTGAAGGCATGGAAGGCAACTGGGTAGACAGATTTTAATACAACCTTCAAAGCCAGTGGAAGTTCCTAGGATAAGGACTGACCCTGCAAACTTCGGGGCAGGCCTGGAAAAATTTGTTTTCAAAACTCTTGTTGGTCTGTCTCAACTAGGAAAGTCATGTTTTCTCCCTTTAAAAGATAACTTACTTTAATTTGTATTCTAATAAAATCCAGGCATTAAAGATTCATAGGGCCTTTGCCATGCTTACTTTCAGAAAGAATTGCTGGCAGCTCAGCCTATACATTTGATCTATACATAAAACAAAATCCTTTAGGGTGAAAGCTACAGCTTCTCTGCGTGATGATGTTTATTAATCTTCCCTAGCAGTAAGAGCACATTGAAACATTAGACATTTCACTGTATAAGACATCATTTCTGTCCCTGGCTCAGGTAATGGAGTTTCTTGATTGCCTTAATATTCTTAGGTGCAGTACACTCTCAGTAAGCAGAGAAGTCTCTGAAGTAACTTAGCCTGAAATAAAATCAGCAGTTTCATCATCCAGATGAAGTTATTTAAATAATGATGCTTTCACTTTGAGAAACCAAACTGAGTTGAGAAAGCAGTAAGATGGATACTTTTTGTTTCTTGTCTGTTAAGTCAAAGCTTTCATGCACAAGTCCATTAGTCTATTCCTTACCTTTCACTCTGTTGTTATAGATTTAGTATAAGTTATATTCATTCACCCATTTAATGACCAGACTTGCATTATCGGTACAGGTATAGGCATCAGTAAATTCACTTTTATCATATGCTTGCTTCTGCAGCTTTTTATAAATATTATAAAATGTTGTAAATGTTGGTTTGAAATCTCTATGTACAATCAATTTAGAACCACTCACGGAAGAGATTTTTTTTTGCTGGAACGCATTAGTATTTTTCTGTATATGCATAGAATATTTTATCATTGCTGTGATTAGTATTAAGAAATTGGTGCCTGCAAGACGGCAGACATCATCAGAAGGACTAAGGCCTCCACAATCCTTTTTGTAGCAAAACACAGGTCTCTTGTGTCCCTATATACGTTTTTCAAGCACTAGAAATCAGCACATGTATTTTAGCACAAATTATAAATTAAATGATCCACAGATCCTTGGAAAATGATTGCTGTCATGCTTTGCAGTAGACATGCACTTATTGCAAATTATGCTTCATTAGCAAATGTGGAAGAGTACATGTTAAAAGCGATGGCATCCCTTAAAGCTTTTAAAGGGTAACATGTCAGTTGCTAATGCACTTGCTATAATTTCTCTAAACGTTTAGAGAGAACAAAACAGCAGACTTAATACAGATTACCATTGCAAATAAGAACAATGAAGTGAACACAGATGCATTTCAAGGGATTTGATTTAAAAAAAAAAAAAATCCACACATTTAGTTTGGGCAGTATAACTCTGCTGTTCATATGATTTTTGTGTTTAACTGAACTAATGGTTCCAGTACAGAGAAAACAGAATAATTCCATTCAAGGATATATAAAAACAGATGTCTCACTACACTTCTTGCAAATTTAGTGGTGATGCCATAAGTTTAGTGAAAAATTGCAAGAGCCCTATTGAACATCACTGATACAAGTTAAAGGATTAACTGGTTTCACTTGATCCAAAGTTGGAATATTATGATTTAACAAGTATAAAATAAATGGGAAAACAAAAAGACTACAGTTTATCAGTTTAAGATGAAAGGGGTTGTAATGAAATCTTCATATCTGGGTAGGTAATCCTTTCTGCCTAGATTTGCATTTTGGTTGTTGAGGGACACCCAAGTCTTGGTGGAGATTGACATTCTATTCCTGCAAAACCCAGTAAAAGCTGAAAGTGATTTGTTTCTTACTAATTCTGCTCACTTTTAATCTAAAGAGAAATCCTAGTTTTAAACAAGCAGGTTTGAAAATTTTGGATTTCAAGTCTGATGCAACAGTTTTCAACCACAAATATAAAAGCTATTTGTAAAGGGCTTTTGCATTTATTGCCCATGTGGGAAATCTGAGTCATGAGGTATTAAGGTGACTTGAGTATAACTGCAGACTAGATTTGCAGTGAAGCTAGAAAGGGAATCAAAAGTCTTCTATTCCTTGATTAGTGTCCTGTTCATTGGACCGTAGCCTTTTATCCTTGCTCTTTCCACATGGGAAATTATTTAGGTGCATTAGGAGTTTCTTGTATTGTGCTTTTTATGTTACTCCTTGAGCCTTTGTGAGGGTGGAATTTGTTGACACTTTCCAATGTCCATATATTTTGTCTGGTTTGATATTAATGAAAGCAGAGAAGCATTGATTTATTTTCCCCCTCAACCAATAAAAGAGAAAGAGGTATGCTATATAATTTTAATGAAGCACTGACAGAAGTCATAGCCAATATCACAACCCCTTCACCTTTTTTACCTGCCAGCAGTCACAATTTAGGAAACTTCACTTGCATTAATGGATTTGAATGCTTAAACTGTAACTAGAAAGCTTGACTACTGATGTATATTCAGAATTTCTGAAGTCATTGTCCTGGAAGGATTCAGACTTATAAGTTGTGACTTGCCTCTCAGGCTTATGACACAAATATTATATACTAAAGATAAAGCCTTGTCATTATTTTACACAGCAAAAAGAAAAAGAAAAATAAGAAGCTGAAAAAGTTGATGAAGGAGGAGGGAAGGGATGTTTATAATATGAGAAAGCCCAGGCCTCTGTTCATTAAAAAGTTTACACAAATTGTATCAACATATAACTGGAATATTATATATTCTGGAACATATATATTCCAAAATTCTCTAAGCACACAGTGCCAATTCTTTAGTGTTTTACCATGTTGCTTACTATGCTAAACTTCTGAGGAAGAGGAGAGCAGAAAGACATCTGGGACCTAGAGACCGCCTCACAAAGTGTCATATCCTTTATATGACCACAACCAAAATATTTCCCTGTCTGATGCAAAATACTGAAATTTGAAAGTCACAATCTGCCAAAAGAATAGGTGAAATCAGTGGTTCCTCTTTGTTCCCTAATGTGGTTACAGTCTCCTCAGAAATTGAATAACAGCTGCACTATGCATTTAACCTTGGTTTGAGCACTGGGAGTGTGCCTGCTGACCCACACTAGGCAGAGGTCTGAGCTGGGAGACCACGAATAACAGCTGCACTATGCATTTAACCTTGGTTTGAGCACTGGGAGTGTGCCTGCTGACCCACACTAGGCAGAGGTCTGAGCTGGGAGACCACTAGAATCATAGAATGATAGAATCATTAAGGTTGGAAAAGACCTCTAAGATCATCGAGTCCAACCGTCAACCCAACACCACCA
>NW_008795022.1:189315-202673 GCF_000699145.1 Aptenodytes forsteri | reverse complement strand
AATCATTGAGCTCTAGACAATCGAAACACTCCCTAACATACAGGGCCACCCCACTGCCTCTCCTTCCTTGCCTGTCCCTCCTGTATAGTCTATAGCCATCCATTGCAGCACTCCAATCGTGAAAGTCACCCCACCATGTTTCTGTGATGGCGACTAAGTCATATCTCTCCCGCTGCACAATGGCTTCCAGCTCCTCCTGTTTGCTGCCCATGCTGCGTGCATTGGTGTATATGCACTTGAGCTGGGCTATCGATTTCCCCCCCAGCATTGGCATGCTACCCTTAGGCTCATCTCTAGTGAGCCTGGTTTTATCCCCTTCCCCCTTCGAACCTAGTTTAAAGCCCTCTCGATGAGCCCCGCTAATTCATGAGCAAGAATCCTTTTCCCCCTGTGAGACAGCTGAACTCCATCTGTCGCCAGCAGGCCCGGTGCCGTGTAAACCTCCACATGACCAAAAAAGCCAAAATTCTGCCAATCGCGCCAGCCCCCGAGCCATGTATTCATGTGTGTTTTCCTGTTCTTTTCTGGCATCAGACATACTTCTTTCTACAGACATGTACTTCCCCATGTGCAAAGTATTATTCCTTTGGGTTTATGACTGAAGCAAAGAGGCTGAGCCCCAGGGACTGGGTCTTTTTTGGGAGGCAGGCTGTTAGAGCCATCCCTTTCGCTTTCACTGGAACCTGCTGCTCCTCCCAGGAGCAGGGGAGAGTAATACCACTGCATCTGTGCTTTGACCTCAGTGGAGAGGTGGGAAATAACAGCACTTTTTCACCAAACCTTGTGTTTGCTTCCACTTGGGAGAAGGAGAAATGAGAATCAACTGTGCAGCTAGGGTGGCAATATCAGCTGGGAAGCAATGCTGTTGCTTCTCATCTTAGTCTGACCCCAGCTGACACAAGTGATTCTCCATTCTGCTCGTTTTAAGAAACAGTAGGTAACAGCTGCAAGATAGCTTTCTAAACTTGCTTTGAAATGTTGTCCAGCTCACATATCGGTTTGGCATGGTGGGCTGATACACATGAGATGCAAGATCCAATAGAGTATTCAGGCCTATTTAACTGAATAGGTCTAGTGGAGTCTAAGCAAGTTAGGTGCAAACCTAGGGTCAAACCAAGTTTAAATATGTGGTATAGATGTAACCTAATATGCTAGCCATTTGCTTCTCATTTAAATATGATTGGCTGTCAATATAAGAGCACAGGGTCTTCAGCAGGATGGGTAAAATCCAGCTTGCATCACTTCATCTAAAGGTGTTTGCTAATGTGCTTCCCAAGAGAGCATAGATGCAGCCAAGGGGACCCTGGGGAATGAAAGCTGATGGGGGGAGAGGGTGGGTGAGGGAGTAATTCAGATTTCCTTAGATGTATAAAATAGCCCCACATTCCTAATTCAGAGTGGAGAATGCCTCCTTGCCCCGAATACTGTCCTTCTTAACACAAATAGTAATGGTAATGCTCAGTGCTTTACAGTACAGATATGTGTATGCTGGGGATGAAATAGACTATGGGAAATTCTTGGTCATAGGATAGAGGAGAAAAACAAGTTCAATGCTGTGTATGTGCTAACTATATAACATATTTTTTTCCTGAAGTAATTTCTGATATGAAGGTTTTCTTTTGGAATACTATATTCTGCACGCATAAAGATTCATTCTAATGTCACCAGCAAAAGCTACTTTCAGGCAACGGGGCTTTTTTTCCACATTCTCTGAATTTTCAAGAAATAATTGTCACTACAGTAGAAATCTTGTCTGCAATATTTTAAATGAATACAGCATGACATCTGACAGCATATATTTTCCTAAGAACCAAGGAAGTGATAGACACATCCAAATTATCAGCTGAATTCTTTTGGACTCTCTCTACTTATTCTGTCTGTATGTGTAAGTATTTCTTCTGCCTTAGCAGTCTCCTTTCTGTGCCCACCCTCTAAAAAAAATCAATAAAAACTCTGGACAGCATCGTGTTTAC
Source organism: Aptenodytes forsteri (assembly GCF_000699145.1). Lineage (NCBI taxonomy): Eukaryota > Metazoa > Chordata > Aves > Sphenisciformes > Spheniscidae > Aptenodytes > Aptenodytes forsteri. The sequence goes on along the minus strand of NW_008795022.1, from coordinate 200,700 downwards.
AATACTAGGGAAAAAAAAAGCCAAAACAGTCTTAAAGAACAAGAATAATTTCTGAAATAAAATTAAAAAGGCACATGCATCTTCTTTGAAGTTCTTTGAACAGTGTAACTAAAAAATAAATTATATCTCAGGAGGTGGTTTTAAGAAAAGAAAAAAATTTCTCATCTACTGTTTAAGATGGGGCAGATTTTAGCACCACTTATTTTTATTTCAATGAAATATTACTTCAATGCTTTAACTCCTCTCATTAAAATTCAAAAAATTTATTAAAAATACATCATACCTTTCCTTATGGGAGCTTCTCAAAGCCTCTAAAGGTCATAAGAATTTTCTTTCTTGCTCCTCATTCTATTAACACAGTGAATTCACAAAGGAAATAAGAATGAAAACTTGGTTTATAAAGCTAGACAGCAGATCAGGTTAATTTAGAGGGCTGTCTTTTTTTTCTCTTTAACCTAATGGAGACAGTGAAATTTTAAATACCTTTTATGATTTCTCCTTAATAAATACTCTGATTCTGTCCATATAAGTTCAGATTGTACGAACTTATTTATTTATGCACATCCTCTTTTTGTGTACACCCTCATTTGCCTTCCCTTCGAAGCATTTAAAATTTAATGGAATTCTGTATATTAGAGGATAAAAAATAATTGGACAGAATTAGCAAAACTGTATTTTAATTTCCATCAAGATAAAAAATAAAAGAGCTTCAGTTACAAGATGCAGGTAGTGATGGTGGAAGAACAGCTGCTTACTGTTTACTTTAATTAACACAGTTGGAACAGCCAACTGATAATTTAAGAATAATTAGTTCTGAAAGTGGTTTAATCACTATTTTGATTACCAATAATTGAATACAGAGAATCCAAAAGGGAAACTGGAAATTACACTTCCATTGGATACCTTTCATTTTAGCTCCTAAACTATGAAAACTATTAAAACTGATTTACTCACAAATTACTATGGGTGATTATGTTGTCTGGTAAAATGACTTTCTATATACCAAAGTTTAAACTGCTGCACTTCAAATCTTATTTCTAATTCTTCTAATTTTTTTTCACTAAAAATGTGGTTAATTCAAATGAATTTCTAAATAAGTAACCACATAATACTGAATCTTTTTACACTTTTAAAAAATAATCTGCTAATCTGCTTTCTATCCTATCCTATCCTATCCTATCCTATCCTATCCTATCCTATCCTATCCTATCCTATCCTATCCTATCCTATCCTATCCTATCCTATCCTATCCTAAAAAGGCACAGGTACAGCATGCACCAAAAGGTAGAAGGCAAGGCCAAATTCAAGACTAGAAAGTTTCAGATATGTCGTATATTATCCATTTCACTGTGACTAACAAAAATTTCAATAAATAAGAGAATTGGGCTAAATTTTTCTAAATTTTTACTAATATTTTCTTTGAGCTTTTATGTGTTGTGGACCACTTCCTCTCACTATTTGCAGAATTACATGAGAGAGGAGAACCATAGGGGATTTGGAGCCACTGTGGAGGAGCAAGGTCTTTCAGGTCCCTCAAGACATCTCAGAGATGTCTTCAACATCTGGGAGCCTTCGTGATGTCCACGAGGAGGAGGCCAAAGTACTTTGCAGATGAGAGAGGGCAAATCTAAAACCTCAGACAGAATGCTTCCTGGGGGGCTGAACATCTAAATTACTCAGCCAGGTGTATGATTTGCCTCAGAGGCCTGCCTGGGTCCTGAATTACACAGAAAGAAGCTTGAGTTCACAATGTTGTCTTGTTTATGCAGTTAGCAGCAAGAGTCCAAAAGAGATGCAAAACTATATCCTTATTAACAGTATTTTTAGATCCCTTTTTTCTAAATGTAGTCAATGATGTAAACAGCAAAACATAGGAATGACAGTATTATAAAACATGAAGTTTTACAGATTCATTCCTTTTCAGGAGGGAAAGTCAAACCTGTCTGATCAGCCTCAGGTTTTCTGATTTAACCAAATTCCACTAGAGTCACTAAAGCTATTGGATAATAGCCAGCTTATCACAGGACAATTAGCCTGATTTGCCCTTTTTTGGTTCCTAATGGTGAGAAACATCATTAGCCTGAAGCGATGTTTCTTGTAAAAGAGAGCCTTTCTCACCATGAGCTGATTTTTTCTTTTTAATTATATATATGTATACAATCATATTGCCTTTATAGAGTGTTCAATTTTGTGTTGTCAGAAAGTAATTTAGAGGTATAATAAATTTGAATCTGCTATTCCTAATATTCTATAAATGTTGTATCAGAACATGCATATGGAGCATATTTCTTGTTGCTGGAATTACCTGAAGGGCTTGGTATATGAGTGGAAGAGGGATAGGAGATTATTCTTCCAGATTTGAATAGCTATACGGCAATGAGATTTATTTATTTATTTTTTAAAGTACATGCCAAATGTGATTCAGTTAGTGTTACTGCTATATCTTTTCTTGCCTTTTTGAATATGTTTGCTTTCTGCATTCTGCCTTTCGAAAGTTATATGTAGCATACGAGGAAGTTGACCTTTCTGTCGTAATTCTCTCATATTCATAATCAGTTTGCGTTCTTTATTGTTTAAATCATAGTGCATGAAATGCATATTCTTTATTTCAAATTAGAAACTTTGTCCCAGGTTTAAATGTCTAGGACCTTCTGGTCATTCTTCAAGTGTATGAAGACTAGTAACTAGAAATGGGAAGAATAGCACTTTATCAAGTATTATACATATGTGACAACTGTCGTAAGTGTGAGTTACCGCTTCTGTATCACAGACCTTTGCTTTGCTTTGGAAATAACCAGTGTGTGCATGTGTCTTCTGTGCTGTGCAAGTTGATGTCTTGAACTTAATTTATACTTAAGTCCTCTTGTGGGAGTGATGGGTATTCAATGTTGCTGAAAATGTTGTACTGACTGACTTAAGTTGTAACACCTAAGGTTGGTGGTAATGTTGAATAATATTTTAGTGGGTGACAGTAAGAATGTTTGTTATCTGGGCTGGAAGTCACGATGTTAGCTTCTTCCTACATTTGAACCTTGTAGCAAAACAGGGAAGCTATTAAATATCTTGAGTCAAAACAAACTCAAGATTTCCTTGGTTGTGGAGTATTACCTTGTATTCAGTAAGAAAGCAAGTCTGTCACTGGATTCATATTTAACTATGAATTGCTCAGCTGTTCTACTCTGCTCTTTTATCCTTGCTGCAAGAGCTGTCCTTTTGTTACGATAAATGTACATAATATAAGAGAATAAGTCATAGGTTAAACAAGTAGTCCAGATTTGTTATTCCAGTATACCTGCTTTGTCATTCTTTTTCTGTTTTCTCCCCTTGTCTCATTGGTTCTTTCTTACTATATCCTTTTAGCACGTTCCCTTTATTTACCTCATAGTTTGACTCTAGTCCCTCTCATGTACCCTGCCTTCCCCCTTCATTTCTGTGGCTGCCCTAACTAAAACAGTTCCCAGTATCTGTTGTCAAGAAGTTAAGCTTCCTGTTCCTCTTCTTTCTCCATCCCATCTTTCCTTATCTTCACAGTTAACAATCTTAGAGTTCAAGTTAGCGTATGTACTTCCACCTTCAGGAATAAGGAACAACATTAGTTTGCATGAAAAAAATCTGTAAGGATTTAGTTTTGTTCATTGTCACCAATCTAGATAACCTATCATTTAAGAAGCTGTTCTTTCGTGAAAGAATCTCTGATGCCTAAAATTCCTTAATTAAACTTTCCTATGCTATCTTTCACAGTCCAAGCAGTCCTTGAAGTAAAACCCACTTTCTGAAATTATTAAACCTCTTCATGCTACACTTGGTTACCCTTTTCAGTCTTCCAGCTACATGTTTCTTCTCTCTCTGTATCCACTCTTTTGCATCTGTTAGTTTGATTTTTTTTTTTTTAAAAGGTGTAAAGCTAGAGGTAATGGACCTTTAAAAACCATTGCCTTTCAAGCAACAAAAATAATAAACATCCTCATAATTGCTGAGCTGTCATTACCAACAAGGAAGCATATGGATGGATAGGTTAAAATAAATGCATTTCACAGGATAAAGTGTATGTTTTCTTATTATCAATGTTTAGTAAGTAAATTATAAAAAAGCATAAGAGAAAACAATCCTGTCATCCTAGCATTATTATGCAGTCTAAGTATTCGGTTAGATAGAAAATTCTAGGTTTCTTTGCTGGTTGTTGAAAAAGAGTATTATGCACAGTACATAACTTGGTTAGGCTAGACCCCAAGTCATCTAAACACGTCAGTACCTCCTGTCATGTTCATGCTGCCTTATTAAGATTTATATTATGTAAGGGCTATCATGCCTGGTCTATCTACAAAACTCATGATAAAGTTTCAGTAATACCACTGTTATTCATCAAAATATCACATTTTACTGATGGGTCCCAAATGTTCTGTTTGAATTCCGTGTAATATTTTTTTGTGAAGTTAATCTCAGTATTTAAATCTCAGAACAGGAGTGTTGCTAACTAAATCGGGTTTTGGTTGACAACTTCAGAAAACATAATGGTTTTTGTAGTACTGTAAATGCTTGGCCAAATCCCTAGAACATTTTCTAGGACAAGATACCTTTTCCTTCAAGTTCTCACAAGTGACTGCCATATAGTTACTTTTTCTCTCTTAAAAAAAAAAAAAAGTCTAAATTTTTGTTTCTTGTTTCTAATTCCATTGATTCTGTCAGCAAGACAGCCATTGTTCCAGTATCAAATTATGATTCAGTATTGATGTTTATTTATGATGCATATTCTTTTTTTAGCTGGATGATGAAGGGAATGCTTAAGCATTGGATATGTTTAAATATAAACATCACTAAATATTGCTGAATATTACTTTGGGTTTGAGAATTAGAGTTCTACACTATCATGGAAAAATGTATCTGCTATATTACAATAGTTACCTTTAAGTCTCAGTGCATTGTGAAAAGGTATATAATTGTTATCACCATGTTAGTGAAGTTATTAATAAATTCTATAGGTATTTTGATCACTTTTTGCTTGAATATGAGAAGCTTTGAGTATTAAGAATATTAAGTTATTGTTCCCATTCTTGAATTAACACCTCATTGTACTAACTGGATGCTGAAATGAAAAGGAGTTCTGAGAAAGTACTTTCAGTTCTCTCCAGTAAACCAAAGTGGGCCCTCGTCATCTCAGCCTGGATGCTCCTGAGCATGCAGGCTGCTATGGATCACCACTGAAGTGTGTCTTTAAAGAATGCTGGAGAAAAATTAATCTGAAATCCAGATGTGGATGGACCAAACTCAACCTGCTCCCCATGCTTAGTGTTTTCTGTGTGCAAATACTGTGACTTAAGCCTAGCTTGTAAGAAACAGTAAGTATAAAAGCTTGTGTAGAATTTAGGCTGAGTTTGATGAAAGATGTCTAATTTGTTGTTGTGTGTTTCTGCCACAGCAGATTTAAGCTTCCACATGTTTTTCAAGATAATGAAGACACTCTACAGTTTAACATTCAAAGACTACCACAAGTATGTGACTTACTATACTTACTTGAGTTCTATGAGATTTAAATATAATTCCCATAGATCCCTGTTACACTGTATAACCTTTTCTAGTATGAGGTGATTAGAAGTCAAGTTTCCAGACTCTTAGACCCAAACTCAATTGACTAGCTATGTTAACATATCTTGACGTATGGGGTAGATCTCAAAATACCAACCTGCAAGATTCAATGTTTAAATGTCATTTGAAACAGAGAATTACTCAGAATGAAAAAATTCCCTCATTAGAAATGACATCAGTAATTAGGGTAATAATCTGTGTCTAAAAACGCTTACAGCAAAGAATTAACTTAGTTGTATCACAAGTTTTAATTAACAAATGTTAGCTGATAATTTTAACTGCCTGCACTGAGAAACTGATACTTTAGTAGTTTTTTTCGTTAATGCAGTATGACATAAAAGAGTTTGGGAGTTCTGAACTTACACACACAGGCGATGTGTGTGTATATAATAAAAGACAGTCACTCAGTCAAATAGCTTGTCAAAACATAGAATGAGGCACAACCTGGGAACATAATAAGATGACATGTGGTAAGAACCAGCGTATTCTTCCTATTAAGTGGCTGAAATGAAACGGAGGGAACATTGACTGCGTTTTATTCTGGCTTTACATTCCCTAAGATTCTTCTTAAGTAGTTTTGCAGACCCTAAGTATTCCACGTGTCCCAGGAGAAGATGCACTGAAAAAAGGATGGCATTTTCACAAGGTGAAATGGGAATAAGCTTTATTCAATCAAACAGATGATAGTCTAAATATGGAAGTAAAATTTCTTATTTCTGCAGCAGCTCTTCAGCCTAGTGCAGTGCTAAGCTGGGATCAACTTGTGAACTTTACTACACACTCTAAGGTGTGTGTAGATCTTTTGACTTCATTATCAGAGCAAATAAAGTAATGAGCAAGCCTTTGCTTTTTGTTTGACTGGTATAGATAGACTCTGGCTGCCACTTGTAGGTACCATGATGTAGACGCATTCCAAAAAGTCTCCTAAAAGGATAATTCAGGGGCTTAAGCATATGCATAATTAATTTGGAAGTTTCTTCCAATGCATAATAGTCAGTAGTGAAGACAAGTGTCTGCATTTATACTATGCCTAAACTAGGCATCCTAAACCGAATCTAGAATTTCCTACTAACGAAAACTTTCAGTATTGTAAAAGTAAGTGATAATGACATTTTAGAAGTAGCTGTAGTATTTTTCGGATATATTTTGCCCTCCGTAATAATATTACAAACCTGCAGCTTTATTAACTGTGAGATACTACATTGTAAACATCCAGTCCTCATTTTGACTAAGGTAGGTATCCACAGCTAGATCAGAAATTCCAAGACCTCTTAATGTGTCCTGCATTTCTTGTCACTTGTATCACTCTTCTTTCTCTAATTATTTGGTTTAAAGGACTTCAGAAAAATAGACTAAATATTGAAATCAGACTATGATAATTTAAAAAGCAATAAAATGAAAACTGGAGGGGAAGAAAGAAAGTAGGGGCGGGGAGACAATGTACTCAGTTACTCATAGCAAGAACAAAAAGATCCCATCTGTCTGCCCTTGTACTCCCTTTCCTGAATAATTCAAAGCAGTAAAGTATAACAGCCAAAATGTTATATTCACTATCTGAATTAAAGTGGCTAAAAAGAAAATCTCGGCATAATTAATATAAGTGAACTATTAAGCTGAGAAAGGTCTTTCAAAGTCATTGTGTTTATTAAGCTAAAGCACTGCTGTATGTTAGCTCTCTGTTTTGTATCAATTAAGTTTGTTTCATTTGGCATTATTTTCCAGGGAGACACGTATCAGATATAGCTTAAACTCATAAATGTATCATTTATTATAATTAAAAAAGCTAGATTTTCAAGTTCTGACATCATTTGGGAACCTAGTGATTATAACTGGTATTATTTTGCTTCACCCAATTGACCCTTCCAAGAGTTTTCTTCTACTTTTCCTAGATCAGTGTAAAATACCTTAAAATCATGTATAAATCCACTACAGAAGTACTTCTTATTTCATAGTAGTAACACAGCACTAAAATGCTAATAACTGTATTCCACTGTAATAGATTATGTCATGTGTTAAATTAAGTGTGAAAAAAAAATGTTGCAGGATATATAATTAGAATATAATTGCTTCAGTGCACACCTGTCTAAAAATGTATTTGCTTTTAGTGATGTGCATGGATGTGTCTGGTCTAATAATCTGCTCTTTCCTCATAATTGGATATCCTGCAGCTTAAACTACAGTACATTTTATATTAACCTTTCCTAAGCTAGACAGTAATGCAGACATGCATGACGGAAGCCTATTTCTACTGGTTTAGATGAGGCCCATTGCTTTTGCTGAACACTGCAAATAACTGCTAGTTTGCCTTGATATTAAAATTGAAAAGTATATGTGAAACACAGGATAAGGACCTTCTCAGGTAGAAGGTGCAAATGAGTTCTGAACAATACGAAAACACGGCTGTATTAAAGAGCAAATAAACAAAACATTTTGAAGTGATGCAGTTCAGAGCATTTTGAAATGCCAAACATCAGACAAAACAATAAAGGACTGAGTGTTGCTGTAAAGCACAATAGCAAACCAGATGAGGTAACATTTCATACTTACAATTAAAACTGGAAGTATATCTCTCTCTCTAATTAAGTTGGTAGTAAAGGTTTGGGACCGTATACCGTTTATCAGCACTGATTCCAATTAAACTCAGGGGTTCCCACTGTAAGGAATGGTGAGTAATCAATGAGCAATTAAGAGAAGACCTTGAAAGTAACTTATTGTAGTATTGAGATGGTGCAGGTAGATTGCCATTAAACCACTTACACCGGTGATAACATGCTGCAGGCGACATCATTTGTTGCTCTTTTAGCCTGGACTGTGGTGTAAATGGCTTTAGGTTTAACTTCTTAAATTCCTGGGACAAGCAGTAACATCTGCCTGTATAACCTGGTCTGGAGCTTGCTGATTTGTCCCCTGTAACCAGCTACTACAACTCCCGTCTTTATTGTTAGTAGCTTGGAAAAGATAAATCAAGTCCTTGAAGATCAAGTATGCTTGAAGTTATTAAAGGCAGAAAAGATGTCAATAGAGGGAGTGCCAAAGGTGAATTAAGGACAACGGTAGCAGAAAGTTCAAATATGTTAATTTGCCCTTAGGTGCTATAACTAGCTTCTATTCCAGGGCTGAGGAAGGGAAATACAGGTCAAATGATCTTTTGGCAAGCACAATGCATGCAAACATTATTTGTATAATAATTTAAGGTGTTCTTGTCAAACACAATATCTCTTTGAAAGGTGTCTTGTCACTTAAGAGTCTTTGTCATGCTGCCTGTATGCAATCTTGTTCAATTAATATATTCCTTTTTTTTAATTGCTTCACTAACACCTAATTAATCTCATGCCTGATTTTGCTTGTTGCTGGGATGTGTACCTACCAGGTCAGGAGCTGTTTCCTCTTGAATGTGTAAATGTTCCCCCTGGCAAAATATATGCATAACATGTATGCAAAACATATGTATTTATCAACACAGATTGGATTTAGCAACTTGCCACTATAACTATCCAAGCTAATTTAGGGAGTGAAGCTACAAAGTGGTTTTGCATGACTACTGACTAATTGATGACTGGAAAACCACTATGATGTCCGTATGCCTGGACATTTGTATCTCTTCTATTTTTTTTGAGTTGTATATTGTTTTCCATATTGCAGCACTATGTAGCATTTAAAATTAAGTTCCTGTGTTTCACATACCTGCCCTAGTTGTTACACTCAAAACCTTGCTATGGACAAAAAGAGGGACATACCTTACAATAAATTCTTTTTTTCACATGTTAGCTGCCTTAAAATCTTAACAGATTTTACTAAAACAAAACAAAGTTATTATGATTAGTCCAGTTAAAATTATACTAACAGTTATAGTCCAAACTAATACCAAATACATCCCATTAGTAATATGGTTGAAACTGTTATACCAAAACTTCCTAATATACCCCTTTTTTTTCTGGTATTATGGACACCATTTTGCTGCACCTCTGGTCCTAAAGGAGTGGGAGTGGGGTTGCAGTGAGTTGTCAGGATCCTGAATTCCTGACAGGGAGGACTGTGAAGTGGTGATGAAATTTCTTCCTCCTCTTTGCTAGAAGGAGTGATTCCCCCCCCCGTTGTCATTCTAATGTCTGCTTGGGTTATTTTAATGTTTTCTATCATGCTTTACATCTTGCTTTTTCTTCGCTGGTCTGCAACTCTATGTTATATCTCAATTTACAATATATAGTATGCTTTATGTATGTGAGATACTTGGGTTTTGTTTTGGGTCTTTTCTTGTTACTCCTACAACAGTTTTTGCCCACCTCCAAAGGCTACATTTCCTTGACTGATGACTGGTGAGCTGCGTATAGCCTTGGGGGCTCCAGTATTACTCTGCACCACTGTTTCTAAGATCATCTTCTTACACATAACAGAAGATATTACCTTTTCCTAATATTCTCAGACCATCGAACTACAATGACAATAACAACTTCGTCTTATGAAAAAAAAATTGATTATATGTACCAGTGGAGTTTACCACTCACAGTTTATATGCTACCCAGCTGAAAGAAAACAAAATTCATAATTTTTTAATGATGTATACAGAGACTGTATTTTTTCTTTTTTCCCAGATGCAAACCATATGCTATTTGGGAAATGTACTCTTTTGTCACACACTGCAAACAACAGGATTTCTTTTCCTTGGAAGATTCCTTGTTGGACTGATGAAAAAATTATTTTTGGAAACCCAGAAAGAGTTTACTCCCATAATCACATACAAAAAAAAAAAAAATCACTGAAAATTTGAAAAACTAGAGACTTGGATTTCTTTAATATCCTATTACTGAAATTAATTATGTATGTTTGGATAGAAGTATTTCCACAAGTCTGACATTGCAATTACATACAGAAAATTGACTTGAAATAGTTCATGGGCAAATCAAGTCCTCCCTACTTCAGATACATTGCTGTTTGGTTTGTTATTTTCTCTGGCAGATTAATTGCATTCGTATACCCTTAAACAGGATCACAATGCTGGAGGAAACAAGTATGTGTGGTTTCTCTGTAAGGTATTCTTTAATCGGAAAATGAGAATTATGTGTGTTGACAGGTTTATGTGCATTCTGTCTTATAGCATATGGTGGTGCTGATAAGAACTTGTAATACCCTGTCTAAAGACCTCACATCTTTGCGATGTGCAGTGCTGAGTGCCTGACATCCCATGCTCATTTTGATCTTTGGTAGGGGAAAAAAATTGAAATACAATATTGGAGCTTGAATGATGGAATTCATGAAACTCAGTGGCTTTTCCCAGACAAGACTAATGGAAGGAGGGGGAAAAACCCCCAACAACCCTCTTCAGTTACTTTTTTCCAGTGCCAAAATAAAATTTATTAGATTTAAGTAGAATTGATTTACCCATCAAGTAAAATTATTTATGGTAATGTTTTTTAGATATCTTTGGTTTAGCTATCTCTCTCTATCTTAGTGTATCTATATCATCCGGCTTAATAAAAGGTACTACAATTTCCCCTGTATCTCTGATGATCTAAGAATATAATGGCACTAATAGTACAGCTTTGTCTTGCATAACATTTTGTGTGCATGTGCTAGTGTAGCTTACCTGTTCCTCCTCTAAGGAGCACATTCAGAACCAACTCAGTTTAAAATGTAGGCTAAGAAATTTCAGGCTTAATTCAGAAATTTATGGAGTCATCAACAGCGCTAAACTTGAAATGTTAATCTCTTATACTGTATTACAGCACAATCATGCCAAATGTTGTAGGTGAGGGACTGTCAGCAGTTTTAGTTTAAATCATAGAATCATTAAGGTTGGAAAGG
>NW_008795022.1:150551-188000 GCF_000699145.1 Aptenodytes forsteri | reverse complement strand
GCTTGGTGAGCTCCTCTGCCAGCTCCCTCAGCACTCTCGGGTGGATCCCATCCGGCCCCATAGACTTGTGAGTGTCCAGGTGGCGTAGCAGGTCGCTAACTGCTTCCTCTTGGATTATGGGGAGTTCATCCTCTTCCCCGTCCCTGTCTTCCAGCTCAGGGGGCCGAGTACCCTGAGGATAACTGGTCTGCCTGTTAAAGACTGAGGCAAAGAAGGCATTAAGTACCTCAGCCTTTTCCTCATCCTCGGTGACAATGTTCCCCCCCGCATCCAGTAAGGGATGGAGATTCTCCTTGGCTCTCTTATCATCATTCATATATTTGTAAAAACATTTTTTTGTTGTCTCTAACGACAGCGGCCAGATTGCGTTCTAGCTGGCCTTTTGCCTTTCTCATTTCTTCTCTGCACGACCTAACGAGATCCCTGTCTTTTTTCTGAATGTTATGACTTAGCCACTGGAGGGGTGGAGTGGAACAAATGGTGCAGGTTGAATGATATGCCACTCTGGAAACTCTGGACATCTTAGAGAGATGTGGCTGTTCAGAAGCTGTGAAAACAATTCATGCAGCTTGGATGGCTTTGGGCTGGAAGCATAAGCAGGAGGAGGACATAGGGCGATTTAAGGGGCAAATGGATGTCAATAGTTTTGTCCTCAATGCTGTGAGGTATTGAGCCCTTACCTGAGAAGTCCCCAGAACCTGTAGAAACAGATTTCTCTGTTGTTATGAATGTGTCAAACTTTTGTCATTTGTTGGCTTGGCTGTTGGGTTCAGATCTTGTAATGAAAGGTTCTTTGTTTTGGGATTCAATGGAGGCAAGCAGTGTTGACAAAAGCGTTTACGCTTCAGAAAATGCTCTGCATTCTCTATAGCATAGGAGAAAATTTTGGCATACCCCTATGAATTAGAGAATCCACTCCAAAGAATAGCTGTGATTTTTTTTTTTTTTTAAACTTTAAAAAGGGTGGAGCATATGAGAAAGGAAAATTTTAATTGTAGGTAAGGGCACTAACTTGGATGACGTGATTCATCAGGTTATTGTTTTCAGTGTAGACATCTCTCAACTTACTTGAAGGAAACTATTTCAAACATATCTGCGTTGGTTGGTAGTCTGGACATGGAGATACTAGTTAATATCGAAGCTGTCAGGGTATCTTGTGTAAGAATGCATTTTTAGTTTAATACAGTAAGTGAGGTAATGCTATTTTAAGTGTTCTTTTTGGCTTGTTTACAGGAACTGGTAGTAAATAAGGAGAAACAATTATACCTTCTATTTGATATATACAGTCATGCTATCTATTGCTGCTTTAGATTACTTGTCTATATCCTTTTCTGCATTTAGTTTATGTGACAGAATTATTTAGGAATGATTTTATGCACAATAGCTTTTAATATTTTTAGAGGTAGTAAAATCATATATGCCATGAAAAACCTAATAACGTTTGTATATTTGTTACAAGATACTGATATGCCGAGAACTACACATTAACAGATAGCCAGACTGCAGGAAATAGAACTTTAGTAAGATGATAATCAAAGTATAACATCTGAAGTAGAGACAAATTCAAAATTTCCTAGGCATGATCATTCATAAACTGAATAGAGAGCTTTGAAACTCTGTATAGACCACCCTTCTCAGGCAGTTACACCTTGCTGTGGTTACCTTAGCCCTTGTCAGCTGACTGTGTTTTTTAAAACAGGGTCACCAACAGGACATGCTGTTTTACAGATGGTATGTTCATACCAAATGCAGAGGTAACACAATTTTGTATAAAGTGCACACCTCATTGACATTAATTACATTTACATTTTAAGATGTGGATAGGTAGCCTGAAACCACCCTTAAGCCCAAGTGATTCTTCTGGTGGTGGTACTTCAATACAGGCCCATACTTAGATGCAGACAGGCAAGTTTATGTGCAAGTTTGGAAGAAAGTTTGGGACATAGGAATAACAATGTTCTTTCTTGCGTTGGCTACGTCTGCCATCATGTGTCCCACAACAGATCAGTCAGCTGAGTCTTTCCTATACAGTTCTCAGCATTATATGTTGCAAGGTCAGACTGATACTACAATGGTTTGACCACAGGGGACAAGGTTGTGGCTTTCTCTACGATGGTGTGGACAGACTGAGTCTGGGTAGGCAAAGTCAGGCCAGGGAGCATGCCACACGTTAGGAATCTTGCTCATAGGTTGCACTGCTTCAAAGGGCAGTTGTAGAGAGAGCATCTGTCTTGGAGGGTCACAGCATTTTTCAAGCAGAGGGAGCACCTTTCACATTTACTTGATACCAAAAATCTATGACAGATTTCATCATCTTCAGGCCTCTGTGTTTTTAATTATTTTTCTTTGCGTGTATGTGTATTTTGGTCTCATGGACCGTTTCAGGCAATAAGGAGTGCCAATGCTCAATGTGTCTTTCTCACTATGACAGAAGGGCAGAAGCAGTGACAAATACAGCCAGCATGGAGAATCAGAATCAATAATTCAGCTTCCTTTCTTCTGACACAGAAATTTGTTGTCCCACAAGCCTAGAGCAGAGAGAGGACCTGTGCCAATTGCAGTTGTGAGGAACATACACTTGCAATGGAGCAGATGTCTTTCTGAGGGCATTGATTTAAAAAGAAGGAAATGGAAAGTAAGGAGAAAGAGGGTGTGAATTATCAGGAGGTTATTTTACAGGAGGTCTGATATCTTAGAGAGAGCAGATAGCTGTACGTGTCTACATACAGGGACTGTAACATCCTTGAATATACCTAGTGCCACACGGGAATTCAGGAAGTGAGGAATGATGGTAGCATTCGAAGTTGGTTCAATTGTTACTTATCCTCATGTCCTTCAGTCTTTACCATTACTCTTTTGGCAGACATGATGATGGAAAGTATTGGGCTGAAATTCAGGGGAAAAAGACCCCCAAATAATAAAACTCTTCCCTCTTTAAGATATGCCTTTTGTTATGCACAACAATAAATTGAACAGGCTGTTATTGGAGTTTTAATAAGACCATAAACTTTCTGCTCTATAAGTAAAATGAAACAGTTGATTTAGTTTATAATGATACAAACAAGAAAAGCTACTGTAAAATATATATAATTCTCTAAAGTATGAATTTTATTACAAAGAATAATGCTGACAAAATGCACAGCATCTGATGAAGCTAGACAAAAGAGGCAGGAGGATAATTAAAAAACATTACACTAATTTATTTAAAACTCGAGGGTCTGATTTCTAACATAAGCCAATACATTCTGCAAAAGGCCAGCTTGCAAGGTAACTGAAGTTACCAACCAATACAAACTTCAGCCGAGGCAAAATATGTCTGCCTCTTCCAATCTCCTTGCCTGCAGGCATATGGTTTGTGCCAGTCATAGTTAATTTTGCACTAGAAATCCATGTGGGACTGCCAGCTGGAAGCAGGGGGAATGAAAATAATACATGTGAGTGCCTCGAACTGCTGGAAATATGATGCTTGGCATTTAGATGTCAGAAAAATTGCTACTTGTTTATTGTCAAATTAAATGCCCTCAGACTAAGAGCTCATCTATAATTGAAGTTTACTTTTAAAGTGAACTTCAGCAACCTCTCTTTCTGCTCTTGCCACCCGTTTTTATTGTCCTGAGAGGGCCTGGAAATGTGTCACAACACCAAAAAGATTTCAAGCTTATGTGTCTTCAAGGAACTATAGATTATGATTAGACACTTCATCTCAAGGCATGAAGTTGAGATCAGCAAGTTTAGTAGTTTTTTGCTATTTTCACACAAAAAAAAAAAAAGAAAAAAAAAAGAGCGAAAAAGGCTATTACAGAGTCATGGACTAATTCAGGTTGGAAATGGCCTCTGAACGTCATTTGGTCCAACACCTGCTCAGTGCCCAGCTCTGTGTTGTTAGTGGAAATTATTTAAACAAAGTGAGCTCAACATGGCTGAAGAAGGACAGGAGACTTCCCCCCCCCCATCTGTTTGGAGTGGGTCTGAAGGGATACATTTCTGACAGAAATGGAGACATCCAGATTTGGAGACTGAAACTGGTGATGCTTATCTGAACCAGTGTTCATGCAAGAAAATAAAATCTTAATTTCCTATCTACTGTCCCTGCAGAATTCATCAGTCTCTTTCTTCCCTGTACTTCTCTAATAGTGCACCACAGCATGAATTCATGAAGGTTTCTGGTAAGTGGAAGTCGATTAAGCTCTTGTTTCCACTTTACAGGTGGTGATGGATCACAGTGGAATCCAGAAGCATCTGAAAGAGTGCGTTAGGTAACCCACTCCCAGTCCAAAATATTTAAGTACACCTTCAGCTTGAATTCAAAAAGAGTGAGATGGAGAGAAGCCTAAAAAGAAAAACAGGTTTGGAAAATGATTTTTCTTTAAACTTTAGCAAGGTTTCTTATGCAAAGCTAGATCATCAGATTAAGAAAGAGGCATATGCTTTAGCTGATCATTCAGTGAAAGCTTATATTTATTGAATGGACTGCCACTGCCCTTCATGAGTAATTCCTTTGACCTTAGGGATTCTCTTGACAGAATCAGACCCTTCTTTCTTGCTTTTATTTTATGGTCCAATGGTCCATTTCAGCTACTTATCTCATATGCATTCTTACCGCACCATTTTAACATTCAGATTCAAGAGCAAGGAGTCTCAGTTACTCCCAGGCCTGCTATAGAAATTTCAACTAAAACTCTACAAAATTAAGTTTTAAAGCTGCTCAGGGTTTAAAGGCTGCCTCCCAGCTACCTTTGGGTCTTCTGTTGCTTCTTGTAGCAAAGCACTGATTTTATGTACACAGTGACATGGCACAGGCACAGCTTTTTGGGACCCACCCATCTCCACTAGCTTTTGGGTGATGGAAAGATATGGGAAAGGAGAAATGTACAGAATAAAGAGGAAAGGACAAGCTATCCAATTAGTTTCTAAAAAATAATAATAATAACTGTAACTGTTAAATCTGTCGCTTCAACCTTCTTAAAGCACCTTAATTTAAAGTAATATGCATGTTTTAACCTTATATAGTTGTCCAATTGTAAGAAAAAATAATTCTAGCTGATTTAACAGCCACTTAATTTTCTTTTAAAAAACCAAACAAACAAAAGTGCAAATTTTTGCTATAACTTCTGAAATGTAATACTGCAATAAATGAATTCATTTTTTCACTTACTTCTTGCAGAGTTTTATGATGTTATAACGCAAAGGCAGCCTGCCTGGCCTGGCTTATTATGTTGAGCTAGATGATTCCAGTGGCTAATGGAACCTCGGCAAACAATGAAATCCTGGAAACTTCAGATAAAGCAAATAAGATCAATGAGAGAGGTGGAAAATAATTCCTTAAAGGCACGATTTATTAGTAATGGAGGTGGGGGAGTGGAGAAAATAAACAAAGTGTGGGCAAAAGGAAGCAGCTGAAGCAGTTGAAACTAGTAAGGGATAACAGAAATTAAGAAGTGGGGAGGGATAGAGATTCAAAGGATTTCTGAATATATATATTTCTCAGGGAGATATAGTACTATGTTGCAATTATGCCAGTGGTGAAATTTAATATTGTTACCAGGGCATTACAAAAATATTTGACTTTATAGGATTATTGATTTTAAAGGAATGACTTCCAATCTGCCATACAGATCTTGTGAAGAACATTTAGAGTTTGACTTTTCTATGTCAAAAGTCTTGGAAACAATAAGACCTGTGTCAAGGATAATTACAAATTTGTTTTCAGTGGGCTTGGAGACAGTTCTACTATGTGAAATATCTCCCTAAAAAACGAAGCAGTGACTCAGTGAGGGCATTCTTAGGGAAAAAAAAAAAACAACAAACCCCATCAGAGCAGTTTTCAGAAGAATATGTTCCTAAAATCTCTAGCATGAGTACCTGGATAAATTATATGGACTAAATGAAAATTCTCATTTTTGTAAAACACTGAGTATGTAAAAAGGACAGCCAATTTAAAAAATATTTTCTATAAATTTTATCTTAGCCTACTTTCATGGTAACTTGCTGAAACATTTTGCTCTCCATTATAATAGACCAGGAGATTTGTTATAATAGCTCTGCTAATGAGACATTATCTGCTAAGCCCTGTGACACCACTATTTGTAAACATATGACTATCTATCATCATTTTGTTTTGCTTTATAAGGATGGCAGTTAGATGTAATTCAATACCCTCACCTTCTCAAAAGAAGGATTTATGTGAGAGTGCAGAAGAGTGTTCACCTGTTTCTTTCCAGAAAAGAAAACCTTTACAGGGACACCAAGGTTAGACTGAGGAGAAAAAAACAGTGGGAAACAGTCATCAGGATTAATTTCTGTTTCTATGATCTGAAAGTGAAAGACAGCCTTTTCCAGTGCAGAAGAGAGATATTCCAGTCTCTCTTTTGGATCCAGCTATTCCCCAAACCAGAAATTTGGTATTTCAGATTAAACCCATTGCTAACTTTTGTACAGGACAAAGTTTCCTTCTTGCTCCTCCTCTCTTACCAGGCACTGGTCTTATAAAGCACTTTCCTTTTTTCTTTTCACTGTGACAGTATTCAATTTCATGTCCAATGTAAAGTGACAACTCATTAAACACTATTTACTTAGCATTCATCATGAAATGCCTTTCTTTGCACTACCAATAAAATAAAACAAACACAGCTCCAAAAGGTAGATAAATTGGAAGGACCTTATTTGTAACATATAACTAACTAGATAAATTTAAGTTCTTCTGTATTAAATCTTACGTAACTTCATGCATCAGACTAATAAATATTTCAGCTTTCATAAAAAATACACAAGATGCAAGATATTTTGTTAATCTATAGTAAATTCATTGAATAGATTCATTGAATTCAATCTTTTCCTTATTGCAGCTGCTCTGTCACTTCACCCTCCTATTATCTTTTAATATGTTCTGCTATGACCTGGTAATGAAGAACTATTACCCCTTGGTTTTTGTGTGTGTGGTTGTTCGATTTTTTTTTTCCCCAATTCACCTCCTTTGGTTTCTTTTACAGTTCTATTGAGCTGGTAATGTCAATATAGAAATTTTACTTAAAATAATTTCTTAAATCTTTTCGTTCTTTTGTTTCATTTGCTAAGGCTTGTCCACATCTGTCACACGTGCAATCGCTTAATGCTTCTTTTTCATTCTTCTTGATTCTCGTTCAAGTCCTATTCCAAATTCCTAGGTAGAAGTTACTCAGTTCTTTTGTTAACATGGAATATTTTCATTGTGTTCATAGACTTGTTTTCATTTATAGTCACTTTTTTAATGCCCTTACTCAAAGGTGTAGTTTTTCTGTCCCGTAAGCCTGAGTACTAAAGTGATGAGCATAGTATAAGAACAGGATAGAGACAGTAATTTGCTTGGTCCAGTAGGTGTGCCTGACTGACTTTTCTTTCTTTTTTTCCTACTATTCTCTCAAAGCTTTCTAAGCCTATAATGTCCTCAACCTATTTGTTTTTTGTTTGGGGTTTTTTGTTTGGGTGTTTTTAGTTTGGGGTTTTTTTTGGTGTGTGTGGGTGTTGGTTTGCTTTTTTATCCCTTATAAAGGAGCTAGTTTTCTAGAAAGTTCATTCTGAGAAAGGAGAGATGTGACTTTCCATGTGTACTACTTTATAATAATATTAAAAAATTACTATAGCTGTCTACTGCTGTGAATTTCTTTCTCATTACAGGCAAGATATTTTTGGTATGTGTACAGTGCAGACTTCAATATAGGGAGCCCTAGCTAGCTCGGCTAGTGGAACAGAAAAGCAATTTAAATGATTTATCATGATGGAGCTGTATAGTGCCATGTAGTTTATTGTGCATATGCATAGTTCACTGTGGGCTAGAGCCCCTGACGGACCAATGACTGAAATTTATGCATCAATTGAGATCCTCGGATCTCTCCGTTGCTGCTTAATTTAATAAAAAGTCTCAATTTCCTCAGTGTACTAGTACAGGTATTGTCTAACGGTTCAAATGCTCACCAAGACTGTCAGACTGTTCAAAGCATGGATATAGGCTTAGGTGGTAGCTGACCTCTCTAAGTACAATTTCTTTATTCTTCTGTTTGAGATCTCAGACCATGCGCACAGGAAAAGACGAGGACTAGAAGGGGATCTCTGTAGATAGTGCCTGCCTTGTATATCAAAGCCCATCTCGATAGTAGGTTTTCTTGCACTTCCCTTGCCCTCCCTTTCTGCCCCAGCTCCCATTGGAAAGCTGCCTGAGGGCTTCTACTAACTTCCCTTTGACAGTTTATTCATAGCTGTGTTTGTGCCGACATTGTTCCCCAGTTGAAGTCACGCTTCTTCCTCCTTAGTGTTTATCTCCCTGAAGTATTTTAGAAAGAAGAGTTAAATTGTACCTCAGCCTTCATTTTGGTAGATTAAAAAAGCAGACCTCTTTTAGTCCTCTCTCCTATCATGAGCTTTTCTTTGACCTTTTCATCTTAACAGCTCTTCCCTAATTCTTTTCCTTTTTAATTATGTCTTAAGCTTGACAGTGACTGTATTCTTAACGATGATGTATCGCATTTGCCTTTAAGACAGTTGTATCACATTAATATCACATTAGTTAACCTATGATCAACAAATACGATTAGGTCCTTCTGCTGTCATGTTATAAGAATAAATTTGAAATTAAAAATAAGTTTTAATTTAAATATTTTTAGTGCACAGCCATGTGTTTAGTATTGCTGAATATCCACTAACATGATCTTTCAGGTTATTCACCCCTGTGTTTTGTTAACAGCGTCTCCTATCTTTGTGATGAGAGCTCCTTTTCTAGCAATGGAAATTTGTAAAGAGATCAGGCCCAAAGCCAATCTTTGCTTCCCCAATCAATCACCCAGCCCGGGAGTTTCCTATTTAATCCTCTGGTGTTGTCTCCTGTTAGGCCAATGCCTTGCTTAGGTTAGACTTCTATTAATCTTTATCTTCTTTAGCTAAACTACTAGATTTCAATGTGTCAGAGAGTTAGAGCCCAGATGGATGAGTTCTTACTCCATTAACCTACTGTGGGAAATAATTTCATTTTTTAAAAGCTCATGTTACATTTTTGCTTTTTTTAACAAACAAAATTGAGTCTATAGACAGATGGAAAAAATGTGTCCAAAATCCTTGCATGTTATTTGGGTCACATGAAAAAGTCTATATTTATCGGGCTATTCTTTTCTCTTGAATACAAGTAATATATTTTGCTATTCTTCAGATTTGTTCTCTCCCCTTATGGAAGCTATCTTAAAATAGATGCTATCTGGCCTGCAACTTCATCTTTCAGTTCTTCCAGAATTTTGGGATGGAGTTCACCTAGTGCTTATAATTTGGAAATGTTTAGTTCCTTAAGATCTGCTTTCACTTCTGTTACAGTATTTTTAGTTTCTTTATATACAATTCTTTTATTTGCCTTACTGTTATCTGCAAGGTCAGTGTCATACTCTGTTAAAAACTGAAGAAAACTATCTATTTAGTTATGAAGCCATTCATTATACGTAGTGTCCACCCCATCATTTGCACTTTATAGTGCCGCCTTCTAGATCTCTTAAAAACAAGGTTATGTATCTTCACCACCCAAGGTCATTTATAGCTGGCCATTTGAGAACACAGTCACTGTATGAATCTGTGCCTCTCAGAGTTGCTCACAGAATCACAGAATGGTTGAGGTTGGAAGGGACCTCTGGAGGTTATCTTGTCCAACCTCTGCTCAAGCACAGGGACACCTAGAGCCGGTTGCCCAGGACCATGTCCAGACAGCTTTTGAATATCGCCAAGGATGGAGACTCCACAGCCTCTCTGGGCAACCTGCACCAGTGCTCAGTTACCTTCACAGTAAAAAAGTGTTTCCTGACATTCAGAGGGAACCTCTTGTGTTTCAGTTTGTGCCCATTGCCCCTGGTCCTGTCACTGGGCACCACTGAAAAGAGCTTGGCTTTATCTTCTTTGCACCTTCTCTGCAGATGTTTGTATACATTGATGAGATCCCCCTGAGCTTTCCCTTCTCCAGGCAGAACAGTCCCAGCTCTCAGCCTTTCCTCACAGGAGAGATGCTCCAGTGCCTTAATTGTCTTACTGGTCCTTCACTAGACTCAATCCAGTCAGACCATATCTCTCTTGTATGGGGGAGCCCAGAACTAGACACAATATTCCAGGTGTGTCTGGAATCCAGGTGTGGCCTCACCAGTGCTGATTAGAAGGGAAGATTCATCTCCCTCGACCTGCTGGCAACACCTTGCCTACTGCAGCCCAGGATACCACTTGCCTTCTTTGCGGCAAGGTCACATCGCTGACTCATGTTCAACTTGGTGTCCACCAGGACTCCTAGGTCCTTTTCTGCAAAGCTGCTTTGCAGCCAGGCAGCCCCCAGCATGTGTTGCTGCGTGGTTCTACCTTTCAGCATCAGACTTTCACCATGTATTCTGTGTGACGCCTGACCTCCCAACTTGTGGCTGTAATTCAACTGGAGACAAAGACACCTAGAAGTTGAATTTTGCAATAGCTTTAATAGCCCTGTGCCTGTATGTTTTTAGTCTCATATTTTAATATGTCACTTGGAAGTTATTGGGGATGATTGCTCCTTGAAGGTTTTGGGCATAAGCACACTGACTACTGTGAAGAGCTCTATTACTAAAGCAATAAAGGTCATAAATGCAACTTAGCTGTACAGCTGGATCTTTAAAATAGTGCAATGCATATTTACTCCTACAGCTGGCCAAATGAAAGTTAGTGCTAAATAAAGGTGTCACTCCTGCGTCTTTCTAGTTATCTTTTTTCTCCACTTTGGTAAATTTGCAGGCCTAAGCAAGTTCAAGTTTCTGTTATCTCCAGATATCCTAAACCAAAAGTTTTAGTTCTGAGAAAACCTAAATATTTGCAGAAATTAGCTATTTGTAGAAACAAGAAGAAGCAACAGTATAAATTTGACCTGAAGAGAAATGTCATCTGATGATCTTTCAGAGATAGAGGTTAAGGCACAATGTTGTATTATTATTTGATATGAAGCTACTCTGGGGGATTTTTCCTCTGTATTACTTTTCTCCTTCATATAAAGGTGCCTGGCTCACTTACGCTTTTAGCAAAGGGTATTTTGCCCTCTAGTGGTTTCTCTCGGTTACAAAATGTTCTGGGAAAATCTTTACCTAGGAATGCTTGGGTTTGATTTTAATTTTTAAACTGTGCACTCAAATTCATCAGACTCTACTTAGGTTCTAGTGTGGAGCTGCAAAGAAATCAATTTTAAGATTATTTTAAAAATTATGGGATTGTGTCTCTTGTCTCTGCATCACTGATGTACCTTTAAGACTCCACCTTTAATTACAATGTCCTCAAGTCTGGGATATATTTTATTCACATAGATAGTTGACAGGAAGTTAAAAGTCGCTGCATTTTAATTTGAAAGTAGTGGCAAGGAAATTAGTTGGCAAAGATTTTACTTTTAAGTGGGTCTTTACTTCAAAACAGTGACACTTTATTGACATTATGAATAAAGTTATTTGTTGTTTTATTTAACAAAACAAAGTAATGAAGACTATATAATAACTGGAGCTGTAATATACTTGATAGGGCAGCATATACCTGCTGCAAAATTTTTCTTTGATTCCATATCAATGATCCAATTATGCTTATTTGGGGCATGAATTGTGCATAGACAGAATGATTTTAGGTTTATTCTAAGAGCCATAGTTACTACTTTGGTGCTCTGGGAGTATGAAAATGAAGTGGTACCATTTATATTTTAATTCTTGGGACTCCAGCATACTGGCTTTCTGTTGCAAAATTTCTATGCATTTTTTATTATGTGAAGTTTTGCTGAAGTGAATGGCACGTTGGCACTCATTTTATTTGGAGCTGTGCAGAGGAGGAATAATATTACATAAAAAATGTAATATTCTTCTCAAAGATAAGGAAGAGTCCTCATTAACATGCTTGGTGCAGCACCAATTGAGATTAAATATACATGCTACTCAGGATTGTTCTGTTCAAGATAAGCTAAAAATAAACATTTAGGAGATATTACAAAAAGTCAACTTCAATACAAAGTTTCATTGCATCTGTGAATTCAAGTGTTTCCTGATTGGAATAAGAGAGGTTAATAGATTAATGCTTTTCCAGTTCTCTGCTACATGGATCCCAAAACATTTAGTTTAACTAATCCCTGAAAAGAACCACAGATGGAATGATGATACCCAATAGTTTTAGAATGACCGGATTAGAATAAACCTGGGTTAGGTGATGCTTGAAACCAACAACTGTAACTAAACTACAACCACACTCTTCCTTACATCAGAACCAAGCAAATTTCCATTGATGAAAATATTCTGAAAAAAAAAAAGTACCTTTTATTCATGCTCTTAAGACTCTGCAATAAATGAAAATGTCAGACTATTCTTTCCAGTGCTCTGTTTTTGCTTGCAAAATGTTTGTTTATAAATATTTATTTATTAAACCCTTTTCCTCCACTCTAAAATGTAGAAGACTGTATCACCCAAAACACTCCTACTTTATGAAATATTAGTATTTTTCATAGGAAATCCCAATTATATAAGAATAATGAAATTTTCCTAGAAAAGTAGTAGGAGAGATCTTTCCATAAATAGTGTAATTTTGAGCACTGGTCTACAAAGACAGGACAGGAGGGCCACCAAGTGAGAAAAATTGTTCCTGAGGCTTTAGCTGCTGCAGCCCTGAAGAATAAGGGCTGTGAGTTTGCCAAAGTGGCATGAGCAGCTGTGGCATAACTTGGGAGAAAGATGGGTTAATCTGGGAATCTGCTCAGGAAGCTGGGAGAAATGTATTAAGCTCAAAGAAAATCTCTCTATAGCATATTTTAAAAAGCAAATTTTGCAGTACCAAAATGTTCTAAAAATTAGCAGAAATTGTAAAATAAGGACTAGTAGAATAGGGATAGAAAGGGTGTGTGTCAGGATTAAAGAGAAGATAAAGTATTATTCTCCTAATTACTTGTAAATTTTCTTCTCTCTGTAGCTGGTTCTCTGATTTCCTGCTGTTGTGTTGTGTTGTGTTGTTTGGGGTGGCTGGGAGAGGGCGAGGGGTTGCTTTTTGTATGGATTCAAGGCCACTTCTTTCTCCAGGGATCTTATGATCTTATCTACCGTTGCTGATGATGCTTCACATCATCTGTGGTAGATGTTTCTGATAGTCAGATGGACCCTGCAGTTCCAAAACATCGTGTGCAGGCTTGGCTGCTCCCATGTAGCCGCTGTTGCCCAGAGCTGTCTGCTCTGTCTTCCTATTGAAGGTTTCTGCCCCTGTAGCAGGAATGAATGAGACAGTTCTGTGCCCCAGCACCTCAGGTCACTGATTTATGAATTCCTTCTTAAGAATTACCACTTAAAATATGTGCTAATAAGAGAGGCTGTTAAACTGTGGTGGCTGTGAGATGAATAGTACTCTCACACCTTTGGAAGTGCTCCCCAAGAGCAGGAGACATTTTGAGGCATTTATCACTTCAGTACCGCTGCTCGGTCTTCCTGGAGTCAGGAGTCCAAGTCTCTAAAGCTGGACCTGAAGAAAATCCAACGACCCAGAGTTCAGAAGATCTGCAAGGTCCCTCTGAATGCCGTCTTGAAGTCAAAGGTAATATACAAAGAAGTCTATTTTGGACAGGCTGGCTTACAGCTGAAAAATGCCACCATTCTTATCTCAATAAAAGCATTTTTTCTGAACTTTACATGAGATGAACTGTGGTGAGGATTTTTGTTTTAATTTTGTTTTTCTCCCAAAATTGGTTCCCTTATCCCTTGTTTCTACTTGTAATTCTTAAAATTAGAATTTGTGGCTTTCTTTGTGCATATTTTAACAGAACAAAATATTGTCTTTTTTTTTCCTTTATATATAGTAGAAAAATAATTATTGAATCAAAAATGAAAATTGTATGTATGTTTTGTTCTTCATGAGGAGCACCATAAATCTTATGAATTGTTGTCATATGCTGTAATATGCTCAGCAGTTGGTGATTGTTAAATAGATTAATCAGCTGGTGTTAGTGTTCAAAATTCTATCACAAATAGTCTAAATCATGTATTGACTATTGAAAATTATATCATTATGGTCATTTAAACTGCAATTAAAAATAATTAAATTATCCCAACCAAAGTAAGTGTAGTAAATAGAAGAACAGATTAAACTTGCTTTTATTTTAGTTTATCTATCTCTAATAAATTACGCTAGAGCATTGAAATATCCCCTGGGGAACATTTACTATAGGTTAATAAAAACTAAAATTATATTTCAAAGTTTTATATCCATGTCATATGAATATCTAGATACAGGATAAACAGCTTCTGAAAAATTGCCTGAAAACAACACTCCATCATGTTTAGGGAGAGTTTTCTTCCCGTTTGCTATGCTAGCATTTTTGCTATAGTATCAGTGGTCTTAGGAAAAATGGGATCCCCTAGAGACATTCTTGTGTCGTGGTAGGAATTTCAGCCAATCTAAAGTGTTTTTAGAACCAGAGTGCAGTTATTTCTGAAGAAAACTTTTTCCCTTCATTTCACCTACAGCTATTACATGGTGCTCTGTGGTTCCAGTTCTGACATAGAATCATAGAATCATAGAATCACTAAGGTTGGAAAAGACCTCAAAGATCATCAAGTCCAACCGTCGACCCAACACCACCATGCCCACTAAACCATGTCCCTAAGCGCCTCATCTACTCGTCTTTTAAATACCTCCAGGGATGGGGACTCAACCACTCCCCTGGGCAGCCTCTTCCAATGTTTCACCACTCTTTCAGTAAAGACATTTTTCCTCATGTCCAATCTAAGCCTCCCCTGGTGCAACTTGAGGCCATTTCCTCTTGTCCTATCGCTTGTTACTTGGGAGAAGAGACCGACACCCACCTCGCTACAACCTCCTTTCAGGTAGTTGTAGAGAGCGAAGAGGTCTCCCCTCAGCCTCCTCTTCTCCAGGCTAAACAACCCCAGTTCCCTCAGCCGCTCCTCAGAAGACTTGTTCTCCAGACCCCTCACCAGCCTCGTTGCCCTTCTCTGGACACGTTCCAGCACCTCAACGTCCTTCTTGTAGTGAGGGGCCCAAAACTGAACACAGTATTTGAGGTGCGGCCTCACCAGTGCCGAGTACAGGGGCACGATCACTTCCCTACTCCTGCTGGCCACACTATTTCTGGCCACACATACTTCTAAGCTCAGCCTAAGGCTGACTGCAAAAATAGTCTTCAAAAGTTTTAATTCATTAAACTAGCTAAATAAAATAAGAGTTTTTTTCCCATTTTGTGAGCCTTTAGTCCTTGTCGGGACTATGCAATGCTTTTGTACTTCTGTGTTGTTGCACCCATCATCTTCCCCCTCCTCTGAGGTTTAATGACTACTTAAGATATCAAGACACCATAGTTCTTGCTTTAATTGGTCTCAGGGACTTTAGATTCAATAAAGATTACCTGCAAATGATACTCAACAAGGCTTAGCTCACTTTATCTGGCCTCCAGAGGGAACTTGAATCCTAGCTCCTAACAGTGAGGTATACTTGTGAAGAAGGGAAATGCCAAGCTGAGTATTTCTGATATCCTTCACCTCTCTGGAGGTTATGTACCTGACCCAAGTCTGCAAGCATGTACCTTCTCCTACCCAAGCTGCAGCCCCAAAGGTGGGGCCTCAGGAAATAGTGGACTGTTGTGCATTGTTTCTCTCATTAATGATTAGAGGATAACTAGATGGTTTTCCCAGGGAGTTGAAAATCCCACCCAATGTCCTTCTCAGCCACAAAGGACTCAGACCCTGTGCTGCACACCATTTTAAATGTTAACTTTAAAATCTGTTTGAAGGATTTGAGATGAAAAGTTGTACTACAGAGTGCGAGGTGATGCATTTCAGCATTAATAACAACATTTGTGCAGTAAGCCCCTCAAGGGAAAATAAAAGAAGAGTATAAAGAGTAGACCAAACTCGTAGGTTAGTAACTAAGTGTCTGCTGTGATTCAACCATGAAAATGGCCAATTAAAATCTGAATTGTGTCAGGAGAGATATTTACAGTAAAGAAGGAAATTGTATGGTATGATATTGTCTAGCCAGTTATGTTCAAGAAAGATAAATTGAACCTCTGAGTTCAAGCCAGGACTGACAAATCTCCCACTAGACAGACAACCTACAAGAGCGGAGTAGAAGAATTTAATTTGTTTAGATCAGCACAATGCAGGCTGAGGTAGGATATATTTGTTGTCTGTAAATACCTTGGAATAGTATGAGGAAAAGTTAGGGGAGCATTTGTTGAATTAAGGACAATATTTTCATGAAAACAAATACGTACATATTTTCCTTGAATTAGGCTTGAATCTGTGTTTCCTTGAAAGCAGGAGATTTGCAGCTAGCTCAGGTTATGGAAGCAATTGTATTTTGGATGACCTGTCAAGCTTTGGCTTCAACCTGTATTTCACTAGTCATCCAAGGGAAAAAAATATCTGAAGCTTTTAAATTGCCAGGAACTCTCATTTTCTAATGAGTGTTACTGAGAAAGTGATCTACTGAATTAACCACCTCAATCCCTCTACTGTTTGTTTCCAAAAGGTTTTGCAGCTCAGTAACAGGCTGCGTAGCTCGTTCTTGCCCATCTTATGGTATGGGAGCCAACATTTCAAGTTAGATGCTTCAAGCTCTTTCAGATTACAAAAGAGGTTTCTGGGACTGTGTGTGTTAAGGGATGTTATAAGCCGCTGCTGCCTCCAGCAGCTTCAAGCCCAGGGTTTCCTCCTGCCCATCCGCTGGAGCCCAGCCTGGGAGCTCGGAGACCTGGGGACTCAGAGACCCAGGGGATCAGTCCCAGGCTGAACTGTTTGTCCGTTCAACCAGTAGGGAAGATAAGTGCATATCCCAGAGCTGCAGGCACACAGATATACACAGGACACTGACAAGGCTGGCTACACTGACTACTGCAGACAAGGCGCTGCCTTAAACAGAACCTACATGTAGGACTCACTAGTGCTGTAGCTCACTAGTGACAGCATGCACATGACACTCACTAGGTTCACAAGCACACACACATTCGTGGTTCCCCCGAGCACTGGCATGGCCCCTCTGTCCACCTGACACCCCTGCCCAGACCCCTCTTACCTGCCCCGTGGGTCCCTTACTTGCCAGCCGGTCCAGCTTGGTGCTCGCTGCAAACATGCCCAAATCCACATGTTCCTCTTGTTCCCATCTCTTGTCAGTTACAAAGTCCAGGTCAGCCCTCTCCAAAGCTACGCCTGTACTTTCTTAACAGCCCATTGGTTAGTGACTGGAGATTTTTGGTCTTTGGCATTTTCTGTTATCCTTTGTCTACTAGGTTTGTTTCTGTGAGTTCTTGTTTACTGCTTGCCTCTTTACTTATTATCCCTTTTTGCATTGAAAAGGTCCTTGTTCAGATAACCATAATGAAGCAGACACTCACCTGCTTGTTCCTTATCCTTGCACTGTGCTTGGGTTTATTTCAGTTGGATATTTTGATGCTCAGAATCTCTGATGATCACCCTTCTTTATATGAGTCATGGATCTGGGAGTCTTTTTCTAGTCACGAGGGAGTAAAATACTAGCCTTTCCATGGGCACCTATGGAAAGTGTCATTAGAGATATTTAACTCTCCCCACCTGCCTGCTTTAGAAATACATAGAGTAGATCGGTAGCTCACAAACAAGTACATTATAAGCATTAGTCCTGGGCACTGAAATATGATCATCTACACAATTAAACAATCTGAATGCTCCTTCCATGCTTTTAGCCTGTCTCAGTACCTTCCCAAAGAGTACTGGGACAAAACCAACAAGTGGTTTAATTGTGACAACCCTAGTTTTGAATGCCAAGATAGTTAGATACCAGTATGGATGTAGGTCCTTCCAAACCTTTTACCATTCGTATCCAGGACTCTTCCTGGCCCAATTTAATTTACTAGAGCTAGCCTTAGAGATTTTCTAGTAGCACCTGACACTCAAGATTAGTTAAGGGAGAGTCATTTAGCACTCAGTTCCCTGAAAACAGTAATTTGCTGTCATTTTAGTTGCTCTTGGCTGTCTGAGCCAACTGCATGGTGCTGGTGGATATGACACAGAACTGATGCAAGACCTGCACTCATCTGGAGTAGCAGTGGGAACCCAGGCAGGGTATGCTGGGACATCACAAATGATGCTGTTCTCTTTAGACAACTGCATCTCACCCCTATCATCTCTGTTCCCAGTCATGCCTGTGATGTAACTGACTGTGTGAAGTTTTATATTGCTGATTAGGTCAGGGAATGGGCACTTTGGTAATGCCCAGGTAAATCAGAGTGGTCCAGCCAGTGGTCCACAAGCCAGATCTCACCTATGGGCAGGGTTCTATGACTGCATATATAATTTCTATCACATCTGTGCATGCTGGCATACTTGTCTGCATGAGATGTCACTAACAGCATTACTACATGTTGGGACAGCTCCATCATTCATGCTGATATGTGACATAAAACAGAAAAGAAGTTGGATCACTCTAGGACAGGGGTTTGGAAATGTGGCTTTATCTGATATAGACAATATCGCTTTCTGATTTTCTTGATCACCACCCTCACATTGATTTAATCAGTGCCCTCATCAGCTATCCCCCGCAACATTGTAAGATAGCATACCAATGAGAATGCTCAAGGTTAAACATTTTAAAAGCTAAAAATTATTTCTATAGCTACATTATGTTTCATTTACATAAATCCAGTTGCTTGAAGATTTATGGTAGAATGAGTGAGACTTTTATATTAATTTGTATTTTTGTCCTTTTTCACATTGTCATTGATGATGCAATTTCTATTATGTGTTTTTCTAAGCAGTACAGTTACATTGACTATAGCAGTGACACCAGCTGGTGTGCCAGAGTGAAAAATATGTTTTCCTTTTTTAGATCTTTCTGAATAAGTCTATATAAGAAATTGTATTCTTGAAGCAGATTTCGTAACAGCTGCTTCCAGCTCTGATTCTTTCTTTTACCATCTGTCTTCTCTTAATTCTGCTATTAGAATGGCAAACAGAACCCCAAGGATGCTGTGAGTTTCTGAGAAAGATGGGCAACCTCTAGCAGCCTCTGAACATCGAAAGCATAAAGTTGCATTTGAACTTAGCTCTGCCTTCCTGCTCCAAATGAAGACCTGGGGGAAATGAGAGCTGTGCAGATGCTTTGTGTTGAATAACACAGACTTATAAGAAGTCTGAAGATGGATTAAAAGGCAAAAATGTTTACTTAACTCTTTTAAATGAAAATTACACCACCAGGCTTCTGAATCTGACTAATTTAAGAAAAAAAGTCCTCCTACTAAATCCTGCCTTCAAAAGTTCTGTTTCAACAGAATTAAAAAAAAAAAAAGAAAAAAAAGCCTGTACATGACTAAAATCAGGTCACCATGCCATCTCTACTGTAACACTTCTTAGTGTAGCACTTAGAGTAGCACTTCTTAGTGCTACAGTGAGGAAAAAGTGATATATCTTCAGAAAAAAATCATTATTTGCTCAACATACCCTACAGACATTTTAAAGATGGAGGTTCTTGCAAATTAACCTTTCTTGTAATGTGCTATCCAACCTGCAGATTTATATTTTCCCCATGACTTACTACCTATTTTCAGTTTGTAATAGAGTAATATTTCTTGGTGATTTCATGGTGATCAATGATTTTTACTCAGGCTGGCAACCTGTCTCAAGTGGGGTCCCCCTGGGACTGACACTGGGCCCCACGCTGTTCAACATCTTCATAAATGATCTGGATGATGGGATTGAAAGCACCCTCTCCAATTTTGATGATGACACTAAACTGGGTGGTGAGGTGGACAAGCCAGAAGGGAGAGCCATCTTACAGAGTGTCCTGGTTTTGGTTAGGATAGAGTTAATTTTCTTCCTAGTAGCTGGTACAGTGCTGTGTTTTGGATTTAGGATGAGAATAACGTTGGTAACACACCGATGTTTTAGTTGTTGCTAAGCAGTGCTTACACTAGTCAAGGACTTTTCAGCTTCCCATGCTCTACCGACTGAGAAGGCTGGAGGCATATACCTTGGCATATACAAAGCACTACTACTAACATGCTCTTCCAATTAGTCTTACCATTAGAAGCTACTTTAATTTTTCCTTCACTGATACCTGAAAGGGAACAAACATCTGTCAAAGGGAAGTGCCTCATACATGTATGTCTCTTTTGTTCTCTTTCTACCTCCTGGCTGATTGTTACTATTTTTTGCTGATTAAGAGATGTCAAGGAAGTAGCAACTGGAAAAGTTCACAGTCTGAATTTAAGCAGTTTTGCAGCCACATAAAATGTGAGATTGGCAGAGTGATCTGCTCAGATCATGAATCAAGTTGCCCATTTACAGTGCATGTACCATATCCGTTTGCTGCAAAGGCACTGAAATATGAGAACAGTGATGTCTCAACATCTTCGATTACTTTGTGCTAGGCTTGTCTCCTTTCAAAGTTTATGTCCATGTTACCCAAGGTTCATTCATCATGTCCGTGGCTATTGATGAAAAAAGGCCATTGTACTAATTTTTAAAGCTTGCAATACCAACAAACATTTTTTTCTTTTTAATTTTTTTCCAGATGTCAATCAACAAATATATGCACGCTTTACTGCAGATATGATATGCTAAGTTCTTTATTTATTATATAATTTCATATTCATTTTCCCCCCAGAATATTAATAACATTTGGTGCTGTAAAATATGAAATCTTAAACATCTAGTCCCATTCTTTTGTGCAAAAGACTGCTTCTTTTTTCATAGGTTCAACAGTATAATAATGGGGATTATTTTTGGCTCAAAAATTGGGAAAGGAAACAATTTTGTCATATGATGTAATCACAAGGAATATAAATCACTTTGTAGTAGTGAGAATTAGGAAGATCAGTCACGCTTCCTGAGGGGAACGGGAACAAGGGACTTGAGTTTTAGTCTATTCTCAACAGAATATTTAATAGCAGACTTCAATACTTCATAGAACTCAAATTCAGTGCATCATTTTAATACTCTCCTGATAGTGTTGGGCAATACCTGATATTAATTAGATACTACTCAACTTTTCCATGATAAAAAACTCATTCTGGTATATAAAGTGTTGACATAAATGGCATTTGGGCATTTTTTATGGAGTAATTATTATGTTGGTTTTCTGTAAACTGGCCTCAAATTTAATCTGTTAGGGAGACATTCATCTTGCCTAACTTTATTCGTCTAAAAACTAGATATATCATCTAAAGGAACTACATTACTACTCAACTTTTCCATGATAAAAAACTCATTCTGGTATATAAAGTGTTGACATAAATGGCATTTGGGCATTTTTTATGGAGTAATTATTATGTTGGTTTTCTGTAAACTGGCCTCAAATTTAATCTGTTAGGGAGACATTCATCTTGCCTAACTTTATTCGTCTAAAAACTAGATATATCATCTAAAGGAACTACATGTATCATCTAAAGAGATTCTTTAACAGTCAGTGGACAGAGACGTAGTCTCAAAGGCAGATTTCTACTGTATATTTTAAGTTTGGTTAAACTATTTGGAAAAAAGTATCCATTTTTCTATTAAGAGAGGTCTTTATAGCACCGGAAAAGTCTAGAGTAAAAGCTAAGAGCTAATCAACATTTGTTGATGGCTAAAGTTGCATGCAATTCCATCTTTTGTCTTCACACAAGCAATCATTCGATTACCAAGAAGAAAAAACTGTTCTTACTTTCTGTGACTTTCCTGATATTCTCAGCACATTGAGAAAATTTTATGGGCCTTGCATCCTCTGTAATTTTCAAAGCAGAACCCGGTTTCCTTTGACAACAAAGCTTAGCATGTCTGTGACTGATCTGATGTTAGGTGGATGCAGGAGGATGTAATTATCACGGGAATGTCTTTAAAAGTTTGTCTGTAAGTTGGAGCCAGGGTGATGGGTCGATTTACAAGAACTATTGTCATGTATTTTCGAAAAATGAAAAATGTCTAAAGGTAGTTTGTTTACTACACTCGCGATACATGCTATTCTAATATGACAACAATAGAGGCCACTATGGCTCCAGAATTCAAAATCTAAAGAAGTCTATAAATTACTATTTCCTAGAGAACAAAAACAACAACAGTGGTTTTCAGGTAATGTTTACCTTTTAAATTCTAGTAAAATATTAAATAAATATGTCTTGTTGATAGTAAATACCACTTGCTTGAAAATAGATTAAATTGTGTGGGAATAAGATTGTTTTTAAACTAGATTAGAAGTTTAGGAAATATTATATAGGAGGGTTAAAGCATTAGTATAAGAATAAACCTTTTCATTTTGGAGGTATTGGGGCCCATTATTTTTTAGAGACTTTTAGATTAGAATGTACCTTTCATTTTTTTAAAGGAAATGGTCTTATGGCCCTCTGGTTTGTATTTTGGAAAATATACATGGCACTCACTACAAAGGCAGAGAAGTTGGCACCATTGTTTCTACCTGTATGCTGTATTGAAAAATGTACTTTTGACATTTATTCTAGTTAATACTGGTTCAGATCCCACTAGTGGATATGAGGTAGTGGAGTGGGATTTTATTTTATTTTATTTTATTTTATTTTATTTTATTTTATTTTATTATTTTATTTTATATTCTACCACTATTATTAGGTCTTGCAAAGAGGCAAGGCATCATTATTAAAGATTAGGCTACTAAATGCATAGGTAGATACATGTTCAAGTTTACGCTGAGATGTTATTTAGGCCTTGTTTTTGACACTTCCATGGAAACTCTGAAATGTTAGCTGTGATTTATTCTAAGCACTAAACACTGGTAAAATTAAGGAGGTCTCAGGGATTTTGCTAGGCTTGTAGAAACACAGGATTTGCTTATTTTCTGTTAGTTACAGTCGTTTGATATTACAACTCCCAGTTTCTGAGCACAGCCAGGGGGAACAAGTACAGGAGTGGAAATTTGTTCACAGTATGGCAGACTGCCCAGTAATTAAATATGCTTCTTTATAAATGCATCATCCTCATTTGAATAGTTGTTTCCCTTGGAATTTGGCTGGGAACTGGGTGTGTTAGACCGGACCTAAAATACAAAACAATGCTTGTCCACTTAACATGCTTCATGTGGACAGGCTTAAATTCCCACAGAGCTCCAATAAAGGCCGTGATGCTCAGTATGGCCACAACTGCAGAGAGTAAGGGGGACACAGCTGAATTTTTATAACTTTGATGGTTATCACTTTCACTAGGCAAGAGGCCAATTGCTGGAGGAGCTGTCTAAGGGGACACAAGATTTAATGGTGATACCATCAGTAAAAGTGTCACTCATTGAGTTGGGGAAGATGCATATTTTTATTTGGGTGTTGTCCAACACTGAAGTAAAGTAATTTTACACAGTGTATTGAACAGTCATCAGATGGCTGATGGCTGCTTTCAGCTTGAGCTGGTGTCTTGGTTTCAGCTGGGATAGAGTTAATTTCCTTCCTAGTAGCTGGTACAGTGCTGTGTTTTGGATTTAGGATGAGAATAAAGTTGATAACTCACCAATGTTTTAGTTGTTGCTAGGTAATGCTTACACTAGTCAAGGACTTTTCAGCTTCTCATGCCCTACTATCTGAGAAAGCTGGAGGTGCACAAGAAGCTGGGAGGGGGCACAACCAAGACAGCTGACCCAAACTGGCCAAAGGGACATTCCATACCATGTGACATTATGCTCAGTATATAAACTGGGGGGAGTTGGCTGGAGGGTGGCAACCGCTGCTCGGGAACTGGCTGGGCATCAGTCAGCGGCTGGTGAGCAATCATATCCTACATCACTTGTTTTGTATATTCTTTTATCATTATTATTATTATTATTATTATTATTATTATTTTCTCTTCCTTTGCTGTCCTATTAAACTGTCTTTATCTCAACCCATGGGGGTTTTTTTCTGATTCTCTCCGCCATCCCATGGGGGCGGGGCGGGTGAGCAAGCGGCTGTGTGGTACTTAGTTGCTGACTGGGGCTAAAACATGACAGCTGGATTGAACTGTCAATTTACAGATGGGAGATTTAAAACCTTGCAAATGAATTCTGATATCATTTCTGTGTGGTAGCTACTGAATACCTTTAATTTTGAAATAACTTCAGTGAAACTCTCTGCATTCAGGCCATCATGTTATTTTAGAGTTAAAACAGCAGAATCTAGAAAGAAAGTAATAGCAAGCTTATCTTGCTTTCCTTCATCTTACAATTACATGTGCTGTGGGTGATACCAGAGATCATGAAATTAAATATGGGACAAGTCTTAGAGTAGCTGGAGGGTCCCTCTTAGTCTTTTATGTTTTCTTTCCAGTGTCTAATGAATTCTGGATTTTTTTCCATTCTCCCCATGTATACCCTCTATATGGATGTTAGTAAGCTGTTTAACCTACCCATATCTATAGCTCAGATTCTGCTCACTGTATACCGTGTTTACACATGTTGACAGAGCTCCCTAGCTCAGATACTTTATATGTGGCAAAAGGAGAGCTTTGCTCATAAAGCCACGTTACCTTTGTCAGGTCATAGGCTAAGCTGAGAAAAACCTCATTTGCTGGCATAGCTGTAACCATTCTGGAGATTTTGCCAACTTGTATCAGTCAAACAGTGCAATTTTATGTCCGTAGACTTTTTTCCTAACATAGCTACATTGGCAGAACACTGTAGTCTCACCTAAGGAGTACATCTGTTCTGCCGTGGTGCAATTGATTCAGATAGCTCGCGATCTATACCTGATACCTCATACAGTTTATTCACATAGTTCAGGATCTAAGGATCTTGCATTCCTTCCCTGTGTTCATTTCTTGCTCTCTTGGAGAGCCTCTGGAGCAAAGATTTACCTAATCCTTACTCAGCTACCACGATGATACTGAAAGGAAAAAAAAAAAAAATCACACCAGAATCTTAACCTTTTGTTGTGCAGGTGTCATAGAGCTGGAAATTCCTTTCAGGGACAAAGATTCTCTTTTTATAGATTAATATTTCTGTGATTTAATTTCCCTTAAAATGTCTCAGTCTAATCTAGACGTTTTCATCCTGGCATCTTATCAGAACTAAATTTTCTACTACTGTGGTTTGTTGTGGCTTGTCTAAAACCCTGCCACACTCTGCAGCAACAGCACTGTCTCAAGACAGAGCAGTTGTAATTTGAGGATACTAACATTAAGAGAATTAATCTGCCAGCCCCATGGACTGATTCCTCACCTGCTCAGGCTTAAGCTGTCATCTGTCGGGCCAGGTTTGACCAACATCACCACATTAGTCAGTCAGTCCTCTTCTAATGGCCATCAGCAAGAGGAAAAATGACAGACAAAAGGCAATTACAGTAAGAATAGTGTTGTTTGAAAAATGACCTTTCTACCCTATACTTCTGTGAATGTGAAAAGTACAGTCTGTAGTCTGTCAGGTTTAAGAATGGCCAGAAGTGGAAAGATGCTCTCTCAAAGTCAGCACAAACTTAATAGGAGACAGAAGTAAATATTCAGTGTTTTCTGTAAGAGACAGAAAGAAGGGGGACAGAGGAAAAAGGGTTAAGCAAAATTAGGTATAGTCACAGGTGATTAAAAGATATCTACCTGAAGTATTTTTCTAGTCCTACCATGTGTCAGTCACTAATGCTAAAAGTAAGGCATATGCTTATGAATAGCAGGGACTGGAGAGGGATGACTGTGGTATGTGACACCACATGATAAAACAACACACCAGACAGTTTCTCTATCGGCAGGGCTGTAACTCTTCAGTAGCTTGAACTAATGAAGGAAACTTCAAAATTCCTGCAAAACCAAGGAGAGAGGCTTTGCTGGTGGCACTGTGGCACGAAGAGGCCTTACTTTCTCCCAGTGATTGATTTTGAGTAGTGTTCTACCACATGTGTACTTATCTCAGCCCGTATCACATCCGTAGCAGGGAGACCACTGTTTACTTGTGATAGAACACCTACGGGGGAGGGCTACTGGCTTGTAAATCTGGGAGTTTACCTGCAAGGCTCTTTCATCCCTGAATGATATCAACAGAACTGACTGCAGCACCACTCACTTAAGAAGAGTGATAAACCCTCTGCCAGACCCTTATCACTAAAAGCATGGTTTGCAGGAAGCAAGGGAACTCAGAAGAAGAACAGGGAATAAGAAACTGAGAATGACTTAAAAATGTCCTGTCCAACAAAAGGGTTATTTGTGTCAGATATCCTATTTCTGTTAGGCAGGTTTGGCTGTGTTTGCAATTCTCTTGCAGGCATCAGAGTACTCTGAATATAGTAGCAGAACTAAACCTTGTCACCTTTGAATGACATAGTTCAGTCGAATGCTTGTAAGGTGAACAGTTCACTGCAGCTCTAATACAACGTTCTGATGCTTTTGCGGCAAAGATCAATAATTAATGTTCCACTAGAGACCTTAATGGCATAGTTACCATCACACATTGTTCTGTTTTATAACGGCATCTCTCATAACACTAATAACTTATAAAAGCATAATAGTGGTAATGCTTGAAGAAAGAAAGTTAACAACAAAAAAGCTCAGTCTCCTCCCTCCCATCCGCTGTTCTCTCCCCCTCCCCAACAGTGGATGCTTATATCTGTGATGGGGATCCTAAGGCAAAATAAGCATTACAAGGTTGTTCTATAAAAACAGTAGGTAAAAGAGTCTACGGAGAAAGAAAAAAACAGGTGTACATCATGCCAAGAAAAGACAGTGCATTCTCACATAAAGAACATGCACACTGTGTTTTTATACTGTCAATTTTGTTTGCATCATGAAGACCTAACAGACTTAGGTGGATATGTCCTCAAAGAATAGGCAGGATCTCAAGAGCTTAGGCATTGAACATGCAGAAAGTAATAAACCAGCAAACTCGTTTCTGGCACTCTTTATTCTTTTTAGAAAGCATTTAATCGTTGTTGTTTCCCCGCCCCCCCCGCCAAACTTGATTCCTTGACAACGAATTTACATTGTATCAAGTGTAGCACAGTACGGACCATTCATCATTAAAATTTTACCTTTACACTGAAACTCCGGTCAAATATCAGTAAGAGAATGATAGGGCTTGGTATTCACAAATGTTCACTTCAGCCTGGGGAATCAAGTACCTTTAGGCTTCCTCCGTAGTTGGTGATGAGAGAGACCCCGCTGCAGGAAGTAGTTTTGAGTACCCAGATACAGGCTACTGCTCTGAATCATTTCAAAACAGGTCCTCTAGCAGGTGATTCAGAGCAGGAATCTTTTTCATCCATCCAGCACTAGAGCTTATTTTTTTCCCTAGGTATGCAAAACAAATTGTTTAAACCTCATCCTACCACCATGTTCTGAGGAGAAACAGTTTCACCGGAATTTTGCACCATCCCTCAACATTCAGTAGGAATGTCTGAACTGGATGATCAGAGAGCAATTTCCAGCTCTCAGGTCTTGATATGCTCCGTCCTTCCCTATGAACTCTGTTTCTTCTGAAAGGAAATATGTGTGTGTATACAGGAGTGGATCTGCAGTGCAGCCTGCAAGAGATTCTGCCTGGCATGCAGGGGGTAAAAACTATGAAACATGAACATACCTATTTCTTAGTTTGGACACAGCCAATACATCAAACTAAGGTTCCCAGACAGGCTTCCCGTGTCCTCTGCTCCCCCCTTTCTCTCTTGTGGATCCAGCCACCAATAGGAATGATTTTGCCTTTGGTGAAAAATAAAACATGTTTCTCTTATGCCAATGTACTTCTGCAAGGAATGATTTCACTTGTGTACAATTAAACCAAAGTAACTAATGAAACTATTCTTCATTGGCTAATCCTGTCAGACTTAATATATTATATAAAGCACTTCTTATGATGGGTTAACACATCATTTCATCAAGCAATAAATGCTCTAGTGGAAAACATCCCAAATTAGTTACACTCACTGTGTTTCTCAAAAGAGGAAAATGAATAAGGTAAATTTTAATTCAGCTATTAATTACATAACACATGAAAGGGGTCACCCTGGTTAATATTGCACTCCACAAATCAAAGGAAATACATGGATAATAACTTTTAATGCATGTTACTCTCATTCTTCTTCACAAGTTTGTTTCATTTTAAGAAATGCTATTTTTAATTCTTTTTGTATAAGTATGGAGTTTAAAATCCCATCAAAATAATTTCAAGCCCTATGAGCCTTGATTCTCACAGTTCTGCAGTGTTTGGATGATGAAACAAGAAATTACCAGGGCATTCAGCACTCAGATTTAAGTTGTGTTTCTTATAGCTTATTGACTATGGACCAAAGTGGAATCATTACAATGCTGAGATTTTGTGTGCTAAGAATAAAATCATATTGCTGCAGAATAATCTAGTCAGCGTACTTTATGTTACAGCAGGTGTGTTGGCCCAAAGATAGGAAGAAGATCTGTATTTTAGTTCTATCTTTACACAGCTGCATAGTAGTATAAAAAATGCAAGTTTTTGCCCGAGACATTCAGTGTACAGCTATTATTGAATGTGCTTTCTCTGGAACTTTATATTTTATTTAGTGTCAGGGTTTGTAGGTTGTGTTCACTCACTTTTTTAATACATATGTCAATATAAATTCAAAGAATTGTATTTTAATGAAGGATTTAAATGATGTGGTGGACTCAATGGTAAAGGGTAAAGGAGTGGCAGGCTATGATGGTTGTGACAGCTACATACTGGTATTGCACATGGGACGTACACATTTAAAATAGCAACCAATGGCTAACTACCTCCAAAAG
Source organism: Aptenodytes forsteri (assembly GCF_000699145.1). NCBI lineage: Eukaryota > Metazoa > Chordata > Aves > Sphenisciformes > Spheniscidae > Aptenodytes > Aptenodytes forsteri. The sequence goes on along the minus strand of NW_008795022.1, from coordinate 159,354 downwards.
CTGGTATGTTAGTAACTACAATGATTAGTAGGGATTAAAGTGACAGATAAATTCAGGATTATTTTGGAACAAGAACTAGGGATGCCAATAATAAACAATATCCCCGTGCCAATGGGGAATCCATATAATACATATAATATATGGTAGCCTTGTTCCACAGTTTGTAAAGTTATTTCTGAAGGAAAAAAACACAGGGGAAGATATTTATATTTGTGTGCTAAAATACAGGAGAATATTTTGGAATATTCTTGTTACACAGATGCGTTAACAAACAAAAAGGAATGTTTATATAAGTATACCTGTTGATTCACACTGTAATTATGTCAATCATAGGTTGCACCACTGACACCTGCTTGGGACATTCTTGTCCAAGATAGACAGTTCATTTTCCAGTACTTTAGTTGTACTAATGCAACTCATTATGGGACCATGCTGATATGATCCAGGTTAACAATAAAAAAAGACTACCAAAGCCAATTTGTTTTATAACTTAAGCTTTACCATGTAATAAATTTTTCCTTGAAAGCAATTCATCACGTCTAAAATATTATTTGCGTTTACCCCCTTCTTTTAGCTGTGAAGCTGTATGAAGTTTTTCCTTTGAAAATCAGCTGGGAGCAATTGTCATCTTCATTAATATCTTCTTTATGTGGTAGTTTTCTCATATAAAGCCCCATAGTTTAGCACTGGTCGGTACTTTCCTGTGCTGCTGCTTTGGGAAAGAACTCTAGCCTAAATTCCAGTAAATAGCTGAAGTGTGGTACAAAAAGCAGGGGACCTGACAAGTTAGGTGTAACATTGCTTTGGTACCTCCCTTCTGACTGCAGTCGTGGATTATGCCTTTGCCAGGGTACACCCATCAAAGAACTTTATTTGTTCTGATAATATTGGGAGTTATTCTGATCTTCTGATAAGATGGGAGTTACAGAGCAGAAAGGACAATCACATCTGCTCAGTGCTATCTCTGCATGTTCTTACAGCAGAAAGAGTCCTCTTTCATCTCCCTCCTACACTCCGGTTCAGGAGGAATACAGTTTTCCAGCCTCAGTACTTTCTAGCTTCAGACTCTTCTGAGTCCCTCGTCTACCTCAGTGCCAGCTCAGTAGCCAGACCTTGGTTAAAGGTTTGTCTGAGAATGTGCTTTAGGTATCTTCTGTGTTTAGTAACTAAGAGAGGACTTATCAGTTATTGGTACATCTATGCTATTATGATAGAAGGAGTGGACAGAGGAGGTCAGAGGACATCTGCTATCTAATTTGTGGTCTTTTCCTGTCAGAGGCTCTACAGGAGGAAAGAACTCAGGAATGTTGGATGAGTAAATTGAAGAAGCAACTGTTTTCCAGTGTAATCAAAAGATCAGGAGCAGGTTTCCCTCTCTGCTACATTTTGATTTTCTCTAAGAAAAAAAACTGGCCCAGGACTAAGTCTAAGTAAGCCAGGACCCCTAAAATAGGTGCGTGAGTTTTCTATGTAGCCAGATCAGATTTCAAAGGCCAGCAAAGTCCATCCAGATAACTGGATGGAAGGTACTTATATAGGGAACAAAGATAACTTAGGAGGGCTTTTTTCAGCTGGCATCTGAAATATAAAAGCTGTTAAAGGATGTAAGACTAGATTTTTATTGGACACTAACAGTAATGACAATGTGAAAAAAAACCCCAAACAAACCAGCCCGATTTCCCCTGGATTTCTGTGTTTACCTGGGGGCTTATCATTCGTTGTTTAATCCTATGCCTTTCGTCTTAAGAAAGCAGTGATCAACTAAATAAGATAAAATATAAATATGACTGTATATCAAAGTGTTGAAATGAAATAAAGAATGGTCAATTCAGAAAAGAAACATAGCAAGTGCTGAATCATCTTTCTTTTTATTATTCAGTTTTCTCTTTCATTTTCTACAACAGAAACTGAAATATGACTTCCTTTAATATTAGTAGTTCTGAGGCATCTCAGGAATGACATCTTAAGTCCTGTGCCATAGTCTGGGAAACAGGTTGTTCTATTGCTCCACTTGGTTTGATTTTTCTAATGGCTTCATTATTGACAGTGGCAACATACTTTAATTCCTCTATTTACAGCCTTTTTGTACAAATTGAAATATGACATGGTTAAGAGCAGATATTTTCATATATGCTAGATTCCTTAATTGGAAAAGCGTTTGATATAAGTCCAGACAATATCAATATTCTTCATGTCACCACAAAGTGGTGGATGTTTTTCAAAAGATCGTGCAGAAGATTGATGACATTTGTCCCAAGTTTTCGATACTAATAGACAATAAGAAAATAGTAAGATTGTAATGGAACTACAAAATAGTACGTGTTATCTTGCCAGACAAGGACTTGTGCTACAATTGCATTCAGCTGAGCAAACAAAAAAAAATATGTTCTTAAATGAAGAAATTAAATGCCACTTCTTTCAACTGCTTTTGTTGAATTGCAGTCCTGAATTGTGATGCAAAGTTATTGATAAAGAGGTTTAATTTCCTGGAGGCCAGCTTGTGTTCTGTTTGGGAAATATCTTGAAATTAGAACTGAAATTGGTGATGAGACATGCTCAAATAGAAATACTAACTTTTTTTTGGGCCATAGGGTCCAGTCTGTTCAAAATTTCATCAGAATTAAATAATTCAGTAAAAAAAAGGAAGTTATGTTTTGGGCTTGATTCAGTGGGCTAAATATAGGCAATTTGTACCATCTGAGATGCATTAGGATATCTGAGTCAGCTATAGGACTGGCGTATAATAGAAGATGTATGTAAGACCAGAGTTCTTCTGGACTATCAGCAAAGGACAAGTAGTATACCAGGATGCATTAGTAGAAGGAAAACAGTGCTACAGACACATTTGCTAGGCAAATGAATGAAAAGCCTTTTTTTTGGTGCAAATAATTTAGAAAAATGAAAATGTAGAGACTGTCAAGACACCTGAGCTTCTGAAGAGGAAAAAAGTTTCAAAGAAAATGCAAATAGTGACAGGTACTCAGTGACCCAAATTCAGAAAAAGAGTAACAAAGACACCTACTTTATGTAGACGTTTTATAGTCTGTGGTATTCAATATCTGAATAACATCAAGAATCTTGAATCTTTTTGGAGTCTCTAGTGATTGAATCAGATTAAAGTCTTTTGTTGACGGCTCAGTTATATCCTTCATTTGATAGAAAAGCTGTTGAGGTATATAAAGAAATACCTCAGTGATTTAGGCAAACAGAATGTCATCTTTCTTACAAAGGTGCTAAAAATTATTTGGGAAAGTTCTTAAACTACACACCAAATGTTGGAAATATAATTTCAGTATTTTATTTCTGCAGGGCATGGATCTGAGTTACTGATGAATGATTTAGATTTTTTTCAGTAATCAATTTATGTACAGTATTGACCCCTGGGGTACACCACTAGTTACTGGCCTCCAACTAGACTTTGTTTCACTGACCACAACCCTCTGGGCCTGGCCATTTAGCCAGTTTTCAGTCCACCTCACTGTCTCCTTATCCTGCTTATACTTCAACAGCTTGTCTATGAGGATCTTATGGGAGACAGTGTCAAAGGCCTTACTGAAGTCCAGGTAGACAAATCCACTGCTCACCCCTCATCTACCAGGCCAGTTGTTTCATCGTAGAAGTTTATCATGTTGATCAAGCATGACTTCTTGTTGATGAGGCTATGCTGACTACTCTTGATGCCTGTCTTGTCTTTCACATGCCTGGAAATTGTTTCCAGGATTAGCTGCTCCATCACCTTCCCAGGGATCAAGGTGAGGCTGACTGGCCTGTAGTTCCCTGCATCCTCCTTCTTGAAGATAAGAGTGACTTTTGTTTTCCTCCAATCTTCAGGTACTTCTCCCAGTTGCCATGATTGATCAAAGATTATCAAGAGTGGCCTTGCAGTGGCATCCACCAGCTGCCTCAGCACTCACGGATGCATCCCATCATGGTCCATGGATTTGTGTGTGTCCAGTTTGCTTAAATATTCCCTGACCTGATCCTCTTCCACCAAGGGTACATCCTCCTTAGTCCAGATTTTTTCCCTGGTGAAAAAACCACAAACAAACAAACAAAAAAAACACCCAAACCAGCTGCAGTCTACAAGTTAGTTATCTACATACAAAATAAATTTAGAGTACTTGCAAAATTTAACATTTTTATGCTTGTTGCAATCTTAATAATTAAGTCAAATAGTTTATGAATAATTAAAATAAGATTAAATTCAAAAGCATTCTTTCACTTATTTGTATAGCCTACTGTAGCAGGCAGCTAAGTATCATAATATTCCATACTGCTGTAGAGTTTTGCCATAAAATTGAAAAATCCCTTAATGTGCATCATTACAGTATTGGAATACAATCAAGGTGAAATGCATCATGCATAGAAGATGAGCTCAGGTGTTTGTCCTCCGTGTGCTCCACTTCCATTAGCACTGTCCGAGAAGCGCTGAAACCAGAATGTCACTTTCCCACACAGCACTTCAGTCATTACTGTTGAGATAACACTTTCATGGTAGAACGTGTCTTGCTCAACCTGCACAGGGTGTTCAAACAACACAGAGAAAGTATTGCTGGAGCCATTGGAGGTAAACTTTGTCAGATTTTGAGCGTGGACAGCCCGTAAGTGCTTCAGTTCAATTTTGATGCTGTATTCAGCTTTGCCACAGCTTGACCCATACATTACCGGTCCTGCTATTAAATGACCACTTGTCTACAGCAAAATGAGAACTGTCATACAGCCCTCTGCACCTGCACTGATTACTGTCATATGCAGATGACTGAAATCGATGGCATCGCTGAGGTACAAGTCCTTTTCTTTTTGTGAGTGGAAACTCTAGTTTAAGTTTATTTGCAGCCATGTACCACAGGACTATGTTGTGAGTTTCCTTAAGGGTAAGGCTACCTAGGTAATTTTGGCCTTGCAAGACTCCACGCCCTGAAATGTCCCCAGTACTGCCCTTTAGTTACCTGTGAAATTCCATCCCACCCCCCACCTTAACCATCTGTGTGATTTGATTCCTCATGGCTCTATCTGCAACTTTTGCCAACTTCTCGCTTTGTTATTTGTTATATTCAGCAATTACTTATGTCATGTCCAGTGGTTTCTCCTGATCTGTTCAGTTAACTTAACCTTAGGCCAGGGTCCTTTGCCTGTGCCCCTTAATGGAGGGATTAATGGGAAAGGACTCTGAGAAGAGCTGTATCAGAATATATCTTGTGTATGAATCCTGCATTGGCCACTGGTGGCTTAGATCAGTGACGGACAAATTTTTTCCTCTGTGGACCTTTAACGTCCAAGAAAACATTTCATAGATTACTAAACACTGTTCTCATGACTTAATGGAAAACACTGGGGAAACAAACAAACAAACAAAAAAACCCTCTAGAAATTGAATGGACTACTTACAAGATCTTCTTGTTAGCATTTGCAGATAGAGATGAAATCACCATAAAATATATGATTGAAAAAGCCTGCTCTATATAGTTATAGGTGATTGCACAGGATATATCAGGTAGGTCCATGTTGTGGATTTCATTCTGGCCAATATTTTTATTTACAGCTATAAAAGATGCAGCATACATTCCCGTACACTTATAAAATCTGTGGATGTTAGGAAGCTGGGAGAACCTAAATGTCGAAGAATAAGATAACAACTCTGAGTGACTTAGGTTATTTGGAAAATATAACAGTGAAGATGAATTCAGAGTTCCAGGTAAGAAATTAGAAGTGACACCGTGAGTGAGTATCTGAGTAGGTGAACACACCGCAGAGAGAAATATTGAAATATAAGCTAAGTGTAGGTTGCCAATGTACTGCTGTTGCAAAAGGTGAGTCAGAACATGTTAATAATGGAAACAAATGCAAAGATATGGGAGATAATTCCTGTTTTTTCAGCTTTCCTCAGCGTTGATGTGACTGGATCAAAGTACTCCATAAAGTTTTGCTACCACATTTAAAGAAAGTTCTAGATAAAGTAGAAATTTCTGAAGGAAGCAACAAGAACATGTCTGTCCATTCTCTACTAGGTCTAGATATTTCTGCTTCTCCTCAGACCTGGTAAAGAAATATAGTGTCCCAAAGTTTATTTTTTTCCAGCTGTATCAGTCTAAAAAGAGATTACCTCACCATACAAACTTTACCTCTCTTATCTCTTGACCATCTTAATGAAAAGAGGATTATAATGAGGACATTGACAACGCTTCCATTCTTCTTATAGAAAACAAAGGGTACTTGACTTAATCTGCAGAATGAAGTTAGGTTACATATTAGGATTAACCTTCTAACTGTGAGGGTAGAGAAGACTACTCAGGTGATGTCCTGGTGAAACATCTTCATACTCATATCAGCACACGTCAGAGTGTATGTCAGTATCTAAACTGCTCTTAAAAATATCTCTCTTTGTGTATAGGAAATATAGGTAAGATTGTATTTTACTAAAAGGAAATGCATAAAATATCCCTAAAAGTTCTTTTCAACCATATATTTATATGATCGGATTTTCTGGTTTTTGCAAGGACTGTCCTTAGAGAATCTGTCCCATTCTAATTTAATTTTTCAATAAAGACATTTTAAAGTAACACTTTAGGACAGTATCTGTAAGGTAATAAATGTTTAATTTAATTCTTTGGACAGTCAAGTGGATTTTCTATGCCCTGTTTAACTCTATCTTGTTTACTTTTGACCCAATTTAATTAACAAAACATTTCTTTCAAATCTAGCATATAGAATAAGCTTTCTTTTACCTATTAAAAATAATGTCACTATGCACTGCTGTCAGATTTATGGTCCAGTGCCACCCTAGCTGACATAGAATAATTTAGTACGCAGAAGAATCTGAATAGGAAACCAAAGGAATTCATATAAATTATAATTAACATAATGGTTGGAATGTAATTATACTGCCATACAATAATTTATTTTGTGTTTATGTACCGTGTCCAATTTGCTAGCGTTAACCCCTAACCTGCACATTATGACTTGGTATTATGCATTTGTAATAACAGCTGTTCATTTTATTTTTGTAATTACCTGAATATGAGATTTGGGGTAATTATTTGTGCAACCATATTAATAACATACGGTTTCAAAACATTGCTAAAGAAAAAAAAATATTAATTTACAAACATTTCCTATACTAAATGTATCTGTTTTCAGATTTATTTTAATTAACTGTAACCTGCTGTTTGAAAAAACAGTGGAAACAAACTCAAATTAGAAGTAAACAGGAATTCCAGCAGAGCTATTTCATGCAAAGAATACCAGAAATATGGAATAAATTGCCAAGAGCACTGATGTGATCGGTATAAATGGATTGATGGAGGAGAAGGGAGAAATTAAAGCTGCAGTGACAATACAGAAGGGTGAGAAAGAAATAAATTTAGAAAGCTTGCATGCTTGGGTCAAGCAACCTGATTTACTTAAGTAATTCCTTATTAATGTGTTTCCCTCACCAGTCCTATCTGTCGATCCACAGTTTTACCATCAAAATCATTTGTTAACATAACAAAAGCTCAGACAGGGTCAAATTCAAGGTCCAAAAGTTCAAGCTAGGGAAGAGATCTTTCATTCTGGAGGCAGAGAATACAGTAGCTGTTGGGTGATTGGTGATTTGTTTACTATATATGCTGACCTAGCATTCTCAGTGGCACGCTTGGAGCTTTAGAAAAGGAAATAATTCAGTTGCACAGTACAACAAAGCTGCTACAGGTCATGGCCATTAGTTTCCTACTAAGTCTTTTATTTGACACACCCTCATAGAGGAAAATCTTTTTGCTGACGGTGGCAAAAAATAACATTTCATCCACCACATTTCTTTAATTTAGAGACCTGCTTTTCAGAGGGGGTGGGCTAATAATTAAGAAAAAAAAAAAGTTACCTAGGTAATTTTAAAAATATTTGAGACTTGGCTGGGATCTCATGATATCATTTAAATATATGCAGTAATTAAATATTGCTCTTAGAGGATGGTTCATACACTAATTGGCAAATGCATCAACTGAGTAGCACTGGAATGGATTATAGCATCTCCTTCATTTCTTCTATATAGAAGAGAAAAAGACTGTGTGTTGGAGAAGGGATAGAAAAAGCTGCAAGACTGACTGTTTTCAGTCCATCTTGTGATGGGATGCTGAAGGACTGAAAGGTTATCAGAAGGTTGAAAAAGTTGTGCGAAGATATATATTTTGAAAGGTTATTTGCATTTTAATGGATGCACATGAGAGATCAATTCAAGTAACTGCTTTCCCTGATATATTCAGTTTTTACAATGAAACACAACTCAAAAGATGTGTGTGTGTGTATATATATAATCATAGCTGGTTTTTGAAGACTACAGGAGCTGGACTGATTTGAAACACTTCTTTAACCAAAAAAATCCTCATTGGCCAAATGGGAAATCATTTTGTTCTATGTTTTTTATTCACAGAAACTGATTTGGATAACCTTTCTTTTTTTTTGTTTGCAGCTAAGAAAATTTTATAAAAGCAGCTTTCTAAACTTTTAGTGAAAAGTAACCTACTAGCATTTTTCTGAGTTCCGACTACAGACCAGAGTGAGCCACATCTCTGTTCTTTTGACGTTTGGCTAAAAGAATAAGCATTTTTTTCATGTGAGAAAGAGAAACCAACAGTAGAACCTTACAGGAAAAAGTCCTATTTTATCACCTTTATGTAAAACATCTGCAGGGGTTTTGGAATCCTAAGGTCCGCTTAAGCCGATGAGAGTTAGTTATGTGTTAGCATCTGGTTTAACATTGCCTGTGTGAGGAAGGTGCTTACTGATTAGCTGCAACTCTCCTTAAATATAAAAAAATATTTTAAAA
>NW_008795022.1:136973-150448 GCF_000699145.1 Aptenodytes forsteri | reverse complement strand
AAAATAAATAAATATATATGTACACACTAAGTTGTGGGGTTTGTGTTTTTTTGTTTGTTTGTTTTTTTAAAAGTAATTTTAAAGATACAGGTCAAAGTTATGGTACAGGCAAAATTTTGGATGCAGAATTTCTTGGTTTACAAACCTGGGCTCACTCCTCCAGGCTACACACTAACTCTTACCATGACTTAATGAGTCATTCTTGCATGAAGTTGATAGTTTAGTCAAAATAGATTAGGCCTTTACTTTATTAGATGTTTTGTCTCACAGGAAAATTTCATTGCTTTATAACTCACAGTAGATGATTGTAATACAAGTTGAGTGACATATATGCCTGTGTGACTTTTAAATTGCTTGAAAAGATGAGATATTGATAGATAGCTATTAAAAGTCACTGTAAACAGCTTAGACTGTCAAACTAGGGAACTGTTTATTGAAAAGAGTAGAGCAAAAATTCCCTAATGATTGTACTACATCAAGAAAAATTATTTGGAACCAGTATGAGACTGCAGCAATGCTTTCCATCTTGGGATTTCATTGCAAGGCTCACTTTTTTCAGCGCATTGTCACAAACCCTTAACTCCTGGAATCAAAAGCTTGTATGAGAACCTACCTGTCATATTGGCAGAATAATGCTAGGAAGTGCAAATTAAATGTGCTATTAAAACTGAAGAACTAGAAGACAAGGGAAAAACATGTAAAATTTTCTGTAAATGCCATGATTGTTAAACCAGTCTATGAGTTTTTAAAGCATGAATCATACTTTTTTGAATGCCAGTGGCTGCCAATATACAGAATTATGTCTCAGTCCACACTTTCATATTCCAGGTTTGCCAGTGAACCCAAAATATAATCTGTGTTTCTGACAAAAGGCTTCCCATTACCCATTACTTATTTTCTCAGTTTGGTTTTAATTAAGAGGATCTTCCATATAGCCAGAATTTTAGATTTTTCCATGACACAGCGCTGACTGTCAATTTGCTTCCTCTTCTTCCATGATTAGTCAAATCTAAATTTGAATAAATGCACAAGCAGACAAGCAGAAAAATAGTGTTGAAAAAAAAGTGTTAAGTTTGCTAACTTGACCACTCAGTAGTTAGGAAATTCTGAAATATTTGTGCTTCTGCATTTCTAATTTCTCTCTTGTCTATAATGCAGTCTTCAATTATGTGATTGTACTGCGGGTTTTTTTTTCCATTAATATTTGCTTCATCCATCACACTAGAGGGACCTCCTCAGACTGAGGCTTTATAGTTAAGGAAGCTATTGAGGTTTAGAAACATGAAGTGGATGTACCATAGGAGCTCAGAAAAGAAAGACAAAAGAAAAAGAATGCAATTTTTTCAATGAAGCCTGTGATTCTAAAGTTCATCTCATGAAAAGTGTTGTAGATATGTGTTGTAAAACTAATGAGCAGAGTTGGGAGGTAGAATTTCACAGCAAAAACTATTATAATTATTTAAAAATTATTCAATAAATCATCGCGAATTCTTTCAATCGGGAAAAAATAGCCACAGCCAGAACTAGAGTTTCCAAATTTTCAAAAGAACATTTCTTTGCAGATAGTAGGAGATTTAAGCCACTTTTTTAATCTTCCACTGTCCAAATTATGTGACAAGAGGGTCTTCTGATAGGTAATCCCGCTGACATTGTTTTCTTCTGAAAATAAAACTCAAAACTTAATTGATCAGGAATGTGATACCAGATGCGAAGACTAGGGTCAAAACCGTTTGGAGGAAGATCCTGGTCTGTGAGCTTCTGCTTATATTGTTTATATGAAGTAGAACACAGTTTACAGGAGGGATTTCAAATGCCTTTCACACCATCTGCTCCTAAATAATCCATGGTCTTTTAAGGATTTTGTAAATTTGTTTTTAGCTTTGCCAAATTACCCATATTACAAAAACCCCACATCTTTCTCCCAATTTGTGGGTGACTTGCTTCCAGGATAACAGAAGGCTCATCCACACCCATTCATCTCTCCTCAAGTTTGTAACTGCAAATTGTCTGCAACTCCAGATTCGCTCTGAAGTGTAAGATCTACAGCATTTCAAAGTACAGACATGTTTATTTGTAAGGGATACTATGATTTTTTTCCTATTCTCTATCAGCATGCCCATGACTGATATAAGTAAATACTGGCCCAAGACAGTAAAAAAGAACTTTGAGTTCCATGTTTCATATCAAATGTCAAGTGTGCTTTGAGACAGAAACAACATCAAACCGGTGGCAGAAAAGGGAGAATCTAAATGTGTGTTCAGATCACAAGGGATGTGGTATATTTTCCATCTAATCTATTTAGTTTCGCATATATCCCCCAATGCCAGGGTATCTAAGCACAGCATGATCCATAGGTTTGCACATTGCTCAAGATGTATGATCAGATCTCAGAAAACAGCAAATGCTATCAATAAAACATGAAGCAAAGTTAATTACAGGCTTCCGTTCAGAGTCACCCTGCCGCTCACGGCCCATTATAATGAATCATTCGTAACATGTAGGAGAGATTGACAGAGATTTTATAAACTTTCCATTCTACAAGTTTTCCCTGTGTAATAAGTGCCTGCTGTACACTAGGAAAGTGATTAAGTATCAATTTCATGTAGAATAAGGAATAAATGCTTAAAAGACTAATGAGACACTATTTTTACTGCTTAGAGTACTGTGACTAACCAATGAGTCAGATGAATGCCTCTGTCATTTTAATTAGTCATTGGATGAGACTCTTTTTTTTCCTTAAACTCTAATATTTTTTTAAGTAACTTCAAACTTTTCAGGAATGCACTTTTTGAGAGCTGAGACCAACAGTTTCTTTTTCAAAGGTCCTGTTGGAATAAACTTGTATTGCGTGTTTGTCTGAACTTGTGGGAGTCTGAAAGTGAAGACATCTTACCTTGCTAATTCCTTTTAGGTTTGTGTTTATATGTCACTGTCACATCTAGGATGCACATGTTTGCAAGCCTGTTATCTATTTCTGCTATTTAGTGTCTTACAGACCTAAATATATGAAAACTTTTTCCTCTACCGCAGTCTTTGTTTGGTCAAGTGTAGTGGAAAACATCTGCTTTTGCTAGTTATCTTTCTTTCCATTTCCATAACCCATTGATTCAATTAGAAAGAATGTTAACTCATTTTTTAGCACACATTCTTGCATATTCTCTTAATCTGGCACGTTAGATGCGTGAGTGTATGTGCATCTTCTGATGGGTCTGATAACCTCACTTAATGAGTTTTCTAACAATTCACTGCTATATTGAGACCAGGATGGCGAATGTCTGTTCAAACTGTTACTGTTTGCACAAGGTTCTATAGGTAGGCCAGTGCCTTCGGAAAATTATCGCTTGTTTCTTTGCTTTCTTTTGTTCCTATTATCATTTTGGTTTCACTTCACCAAAATGCTTTAGCACTTTCTGAAACTAATGAAAAGTGTGTTGTTTTGCCTGTGTTAAACTATGTTAGTGAAATCAACTGTTATAATTTCAAGCACTTGAACAATTGTGTCAAGTGGTATTGGCTTATTGTCCATACTACTAGTGCTCATACATATTTTATTTAATATGCCTCAGTGAATTTAACATCTTCTTGCATCTTTACCATTTGTATTTCTCAAATGCACTTTTTTTTTAAATAAAAAGGATAAATTTCAGAAATGTAGTTGATATAGTATGGGTAACACCGCCAGTCAAATTTACTGTGAACCTAGCCAGTGCTGCAGCTTTGGCTTTTTCTGGACTGAAGTGGTGAGTGTGGACTTAGAAGTGTAATTCAGCATCCTCCTGATGTAGGTATACACAGCGAGAAATGAGAGGTCTTCTCCCCACTGCCAGTCCTCCGTTACCCACTGGCTACCTAATCCGTGTTGCTAAACAAGGGGAAGTAGGTCACTGCCTGTAAAATCATATAACTCAGTAGTCAGTAGGGTTTTTATGTTCCTTTTTGTGTTTTATTGACATACATAGGAGTCTGTTGCAGCTGCTAGCTCAAAACCTGTTATTCTAGCTAAAATGGTACCTTTGGTTTTGGTATCTCTGAGTCAATCTTCATTTAAAAAGGCTATCGATCATTAAAATGGCAGGTAAGTTCCCCCTACATGCTGTGGTGCTCTTGGAGATTTCATCTCTCCGTATGACTTTGCATTGTCCATTGCTTTGAGTTATAACTCAGTGGCATAAGTTCTTTCCGCTAAGTTAAGAGCAGAAGTGAAGATTTGGGAATAACATAATGACACAACTGAGATTTCTCTCAGAAGCGCCTCTACCCCAGTAACTGACATAAAACAATATAGACTTTTAGAATAATTTAGAGAAATACATCTAATCAAATGACTGTCTTCAACTTCTGATGTGACATTAACACAATTTGGTTTCTCTGAAGAGAAAATAAAGAGTCATGTTCTCTTCTGGTGTAAGTCCACATGTATGTGTATTTGTATCCACATGGATTTCAAGCCACCATATCACAGACCCAATGTATATAATACCTATCTTGAAGAAGCCCAGCCTCTATATAAAAGTTTGCCTAAATAAATGCTTTCATTAACTTTAATGTCACATTTATTAAGAGATAACAAGAGAAAATTTGACATTTATAGTTTGTAAGTAGAAAGATAATCGATATGTGTGGTGTTTGACAAACTTAAGATTAATAGAAATGCTTATTTCATAGCCATGTTAAAAAAGATGATTCTGTGTTTTTCTTTGCTGCATTGCATTTCAGAAGTCAGTTTGATTTAGAAGGTTAGTTTTCTGCTGCCTTTAGAAATAGCTGTTAGGTAGCAAAATAAGGTACATTTGACAGTATAAATTAGATTTGTTTTAGAAGACTAGAAACTAGTTAGACCTCAAATAGTGTTGCTTGTCACAAATTCTAGGAGGTTATATGTGAGACAATGTGGTATGCTTAAAGAAGTTAATACTTACTGGCCTGGAGACCTTTATCTTTTATATCCAAGGAGTGCAAATAAACCTGCTTGTTAGGGCAGAAATTTAAAGGTCAGTCCTCAGATGTCATAAATCATAGATCAAGGAAGAAATAGACTAAGGAAGCCCAAAATACTGGGTCAGCATCAGCAACACAGCAGTGTTGCTTTAATTCTGTAACAAAGAACTGATTCCAGTTATTACTCTGTTCCTCAGGGTGAAATTTAATTCTGGTTCAGCTCTTAAGAAAAACATGATATAAGTTATAGTTCTAGAATTTTATTCAGTTTTCATTCTTATTCTTATGGATCCATATTAATTTTAGTCCTTCCTCTGGTTAAACAGTGTGTTTCATTTCATTTTTGTCAAGAGATAAGCTGATGTTTCTTAATTTATTTTTAAATCAGTACAGATTAACCTTATTTAAATGCATGTATAATTAATAAGTGCCTGTTTATGCAATTTTAATATGGGCTCATAGGATTGCATGAATTTTGAGAAGTCATTTAGCCTATGATCAACAGGGATCCATATTTATGTCATTCCTAATATATATTTCGTTATGTTTCCAGTTTTGGAGATTGATGCTTTCCAGAGCAATCTAATTCAGTGCTCCGCTACCTTTGCAAAAGATACATTTTTTTCTGATAGCTAATCTGAATCTTCTTCGCTGCAATGCAAAAGTGTTATCCATAGTTCTGTCTGCCGTGGGCATGAAGAACAACTCTCTTTAGGAAAAAAAAAAAAAAAGGATTTATGCATTGTGTATATCATGAATACAATCTTGCAGTTGTCTCTTTTGCCTGTAGTCTTTTCCACTTCAGGCAAAGTAACCTAGGTCATTCGGTTGCTCCTGAGAGGGCTTACTAATAGACCTCTCATCATTCTTCTTTTCCTCTTGCTTTGTTGCAACTGATAGGGACTTTCTTGAAGTACGGTGCCCAGAATTAGAGACAAGGCTGCAACTGTGGCCTTACAAGGGCTAGATAAAGCAGAATTTGTTTTATAGACTGTAAAGAAGACTAGTTATGCTGAGCTCTGTTCTTGGCCCGATTCCTTTTATCAGTGTTGTTCTATTCTCGTTCTCTACAAAGGTTACCTTTTTCATTCCAATTCTGTTTAAGAAATGTACTTTGTATCTCCTTGTTCCCACTGAGAAAATTCCTACTTGTTATTCTCATTGATAGACTCTTCCCAGTGGTGTCTAGTCACATAACAACGTGTAAAGTGCACAAATTGAAACACAGGAAGTTCTGTCTGAATATGAATTCCTTTTACTTTTTTTTTTCCTGTGAGGATGCTTGAATGCTGGAACAGGTTTCCCAGAGAGGCTGTGGAGTCTCCATCCTTGGAGACAGTTAAAACCCAACAGGACACAGCCCCCAAGCAACCGGCTCTAGCTGACCCTGCTTTGAGCAGGGGGGTTGGACTAGACAATATCCAGAGGTCCCTCACAAATATTCTGTGATTCTGTGAAAATAGTACCAAAGTACAGGTTATGCATACAGGACTGTACTTCTTAGCAGAATTAGAAGAAACAAAATTCACTGTCACTGAAATCTCTGAGACTTTTCAGTCATGGATAAAATATGTTGTTTTCCTTTTCTAAATCTAAGGTTTACACATGTCTGAGTATAAAGGTTAAAGTAAATCCTTATGAAATATTTATTGTGTTAACTAGTGTACAAAAATGATTAGCAAGCTCAAATATGTTTAATTAAATGGTATGTATTTTTTATGTGAAGAAGGAAAGTTAAGTTTGAATTTGGAAACATGCAATCTTATCAGTTATGCTGCTGAATGAGGAAAAAAGCCATGTACGTTCTCAGTACTTTAACAATCAGTAGCCAGTTGTTCACCTTGCCAAGCATAAACCTTTTACTCACTTTTAAATAGGCACTCAGAACATATTTTTGTCTTTTGCTGTATGACCCATATCTATTGTCCATCATATTAAATGACATAAAATGCTCATTTCTAAAGAAAAAGTAATCACTGACACACTAACTGCTCCCTTGAATGTGATTCTTCACATTAAATTATGCTTACTCCCATTTCATGAAATATCATTATATACTTATTACAATACCCAGATAATGTGCTCTGTTCAGAACAAAGCCATGATTATAGTTGTATGTGTGGTCATGTGTGACCGTGACTTGTTAGAGAGAAGCTTAGAGAAAGACAAGCAATAATTTTTTTTTCCTGATGTAGATAGACCATTAAGACTTCCAGTCCTCCAAACTGGGAACTAATCACTGCACTTCCGTCACTACTTTGATCATTTTGGATTTGCTATGTTTTAGTTTCAAAAGTAGTTACCTTATTTGGGTTGAAAACCAAATAAAACAGAATGAGATTTTCCACTGACCTTGAAAGATGTGGTTGTTGGACTGATTTCTAAAGTAGGATCTTATTTTTCAATGATGACATATTAGAGATACGGTATGACTTGCATCTGATCACAGAAGAGAGTTTGGGAAAGCTCAGCCTAGGAATAGCAGTACTGCAACTGTAAGTACATAGGCTATTTACAATAGTTTTACAATCACATAGCTGGGAATATCTAGAATTATTCAAATATAAAAAATAGCTACAAAATATTTTCTGATTTTTTCCCCACTAATATTTAGAATATGAGGTTATTTTAGCTTTTTTCTTTTCTTTGTTTTCCTCCTTGAACATGTTTACTTAGTCACACTCAAATATTTTCAGAAGATCTCTTCTGTTGCCACTGTTGGAGGCAAATTGCAGTGTTGGATTGACCATAGGTCCGACCCGGCATTTCTTATGTTCCAGCTCCGTATTACCCCCTTGGTCAATCATTCTGTACATTCAGATCATCTCTTGTGTCCTCTTGCTTTTGTCAGTTTTGATGCCTGTAAATTTGATGCCTGCCCTCACTTCTCTTCCAGTTTATTTTTCCTAATAAGGAATGATTTTTTCCAAACCTATTGACAGGTTTATCGTTTTCTCGTCATCTATATCTTCCACAAAAAGGATGCCTACAGAGACATATAGCAAGATCTACCTGCGTAGAAAGAAACTATATTGCATTACCCATGCTGTATTATAGAATAGAAAGATCTGTCAAGGAGTTTGGCTTGTCTCATAACCTGTAAGATCTTGAGATCCATTTTTTATGTTCTGGAGGACTACCCATTTGTTTACTGCCATTAATAATGGTTTTATTAAAGCTAACAATGGAGTAATTTGGGATTTTGTAGTTACCTGTGGGTGTTACTGTTACATTTTTATTTCACAGATTTACAGTTACATCTATACTTGATTTGAGTGACTAAATTACAAATGTACCTTTTTGCAAAATGTGAAACTATGTTACAGTTTGATTTCTATATGTTTCAGTCAGTATCCCATCCTGTCTTCTAAGGCACTTCGTTTGCTGATGGAAAGTTGATATGTATTTTCACTTACCAGAGGTATTTCAAGAACTGCAAATCCTGATTTTTCTGAAACAGATGTTTCAAAATATGATTGAATTTCTCATCAAGATAATTCAGATCAAATTCTAAGAAGGAGAAAGCTCAGTTAAAGTAGCTTTTCTGCTGGTTGCATGAAAGTTATATGATGAAAAGAATTATTTTTTAAAATGTTACATTTATATTTTATATCTTTCTGCCTTCGGCATTGGTTGCAGTATAACCTAAGGTAATAGAGTGTTTTTGTCTTCTTTTAGATGAATGCATACTTTATGCCATAGAATATTAAACTGGATTACATTTTCTTTTGCAGAACTATGCACAATGGCAACAAATGAAAATGCAATGATAGAAATGGGAAACTTCCCTCTTTTAGGGATAACTTTTTAGAAAGAATAACTTTTGAGCAACTTAATTTCCTGTTGATGAGCTGCTACTGAGATGCTTGAAAATCAAATTCCTTAATTTTATCTTTAGAGGGCACACCAAATCCAAGATTTATGCTGAGTTATGGTATTAAACAGATCAATGAACTGGAATTGTACTGCTGTGGACTCTGAATCCAAAACTTAATATATGACGCTCAGCTAAATTAATAATCAGGAACAAATTAACTATATCTAGCTGTTTGTTTAGCTTCCTATGTATCTTAACTGCAAGTGGTTTGGGTTTTGTTTTCAAGAGCAACAGAGCATGGATAAATTACTCTTAGATTAAACAATCTCTCTTTTAAATCAGCTTTTGAATTGGTGGCTGAAACCATTTTTTCTTATTGCAGCTCAACTTGTTTTTACAGTATTTGCAGGTTTTTGGGATTGCCGGCAGAGACACCTCTTCCAATAAAGGTGGGATTCGTAAATCAATGTGTACTAACACTAGCCAAAGTTGGCAGTGGATATGATGACCGTCTATGACATCAGTCTTTATTTCATCGACATACATTTGCACAGGGTTTCCAGAGCCCATTTATGACATCATGGTTTTTCTCCAGTCCAGTTCTTGTTTCATGGAAAGCTGGAACTCAGTTTGTAACCTCTGGATGATTTCCTCATAACTGATTTCTATCTTTCCCCATTTGCTCCAAGGCAGAAAGTGCCTCTAGTGCCTCTTTTGGCTGGGCGCATGGTAGATTTTGGCAAAAAAAGGGCTCTCTCCTTTCTTCCATTCATAGGAAATCACTCTTGCTTCTTTCAGCCCTTTGCTCATCACTGTTTTCAGTCATCATCAAACCTTCTTTTCATTTCTTTTCATTTCGAGGGATGTCAAAACAATAATCAGTTAGATATTCTGATTATTTTTTTTTCATCTTGCTGTGTATTATACACAAAATTCCAATATACACACATTTTTTTCCATATTACTAGGTTCCCTGTTGATTAATTAATTTCCTTTCTTCCTCCTATTTTATCCTGTTTTACTAAAATAAAAATGTTTTAAACAATCAGATAGCTGCAGTACTTCACAGTTATTTATGCTTGACTCTGCAGTTTTCTTCCACATGTGTACATTTTCTTTTACTCTGTTTGGAGAAGTCTGTTTTTCATAACACTGATGTTTTTTAGGCTAAACAAATAATTGATGGTGTCTTCTTATTGGCTGGCACAATTAATTTTGGTGAACTCCCCACAAATCAATATACCCCTCTTTTGTATGGCAAACATGCAGGTTGTTCTTCTCTGGCTATTAGTATTCTCCTGCTCTCAGGGGTTTCAGTGCTCAGTATTTTCAAACCATTTGCCAATAATAAAGACAAAGAAGTACAGTACATTGCAGCACTTCAGCTGGTGTAGGAACATACCCAGACATATATGAAATGTAATAAGGAAAAACATGGAAGAGTGTGATTCACTTTTACCCTGTCCCACAGTACTAACTTAGGAGATTTTATTTATCTATTTTAATGCTAAATGGAGCCATGTGGTAAAATAGCTGAGGTAAGCTGAAACCGTATACTCTGGGGTTTATCTACATAAAATATGTGAAATTTTCAACTTTAATTTATCACAACACAACTGGGTTTTCTCTAGCACAAGCCAGGTAATTTCATTCCTTCACTGAGCTCATTGAGAAAGTCTTATTAAAAATATTTTTTTTTCCTTAAAACATAAAAGAAACAATGTAGATGAAGAATTTTTTTAGACCAAAGAAAATAGTGAGACACTAATAGCCATGGAAAATGAAGTGCTGTATATGTAAAGAAGCAAATAATTGTATTTGATTCCATACCCCAGACAGTGAAGCGCTTATTCTTGGTATGAGGGAATTAGTTTCAAATCACTCCAGGACTCTAAGCTCTGCTAAAAGGTACCCTGGAGTGGACTTCTGTTAAGTTTACTTTGTGGATTATTGAAATATTTATTCATGGAGTGCCATAGGAGAGATTCTTCAAGATCACGAATAGGCCACTCTTCCAGACTTGGGAGATTGTTGCCATCAGACACTTCACAAGGGCCTGTGGGAAACCAAATGCTCCCTTGAGCATCTTTATGTATGATCACAGAGAACACATTATAAAAATGTTTGTGTGTGTGTGTGTGTGTGTTTGTGTAATACATATTAAAGAGAGCAAAACTAGAAGATATCATATGTACGGAGTTGCAGGCTCGTAAGAAAGAAAAAAAGAATCTGCAACCTTGTGAAATCTCATAATATGCAAATTCTTTAACCTCCCACCTCTAAAAAACTGATCAAAGCCTTGCACTTCTAAAGAAGAGAAGAGGGGATAGTAACATTAACCACCTCCCTTCAGATCTTCTGCCAGAAACCCTTGTATTTATTATCTTACTGAACCCAGTTACTTTTCCAGGTAGTCTTCTAATTATTATACTTCCTCACCATGAGCCACTATGCTTCATGCCATACGTTATAAACCAAGACCTACAAAACTAGCTGAAATTCACTACCTACTTATTTAATCTAGATTTCTTTATTGTAGTAGTTCTCATCAGTCTCTGTATAACTTTGCTGCTTTGATGATTCACTTTTTTGCAGCTGCAGCTGCAGTAATCAAAAACTGAAGAAGGGTACTAGGTTTTTTGTTGTTTCCAGTTTATGAAAATTGCAGCTGACACTGTAATTTTGTCAACTGAGAGAATTAGACATCTGAAATATTTCTAGAAGGATCGATACTCAAACAGGTACAGCTTGTGAAGTTACTGAACTGAAGTAATTTTTGGAAATTACATTTTAGTAGCTGTAAAAAGTGGAAGATAAAATAAAAATGTATCATTTCCAGGTGTTAGGTTGGTTATTGTGGTTATTGTTATTAGAGCACTAAAACACCATACAACTCTCTTTAGAAATGTGTAGCCTATAAATGGATCATATTCTGCTAATTTTGAAAAAAGTTTTCGTGTAAAAATAATTTTAATCAGATACAAGATTTCTTTATACTTGCTTTTCAGTCTTGCAAAAGCTTTCAAAGAAGAAGCTGAAAAAGCATTTGCCTTTAAAAGTCCCTTTCGATGTAGAGAAAATAGTTTTTAACAAACTGTCCTTTCTGACATTATTTTTCACAGTACATTAGATACCATCTCTTTCCTGTTAAAATATGTCTTTATAACCAGCCTATACAATAGATGAAATTTGTTGCAGTGGGATGCTTTTCATTTCTTTGCTGCCAGACTTCATGTGACTATTCTTTGTCTACTTCCTCTAGTGAATTTGACTACAGAAGAGATAAAACACTGGGGCAAAGATGAAAAAAAACCCAAAACAACCCAAAAACTATAAGGAACTCAGAACGCAAATAGACCATTTTTAGTGTATAGCTAGTTTATTTATAAATACAGACTTTTCTGTGATGCTGGATAATATACTGTCAAGTAGCACAGACTGCTTTTTTCTTCTCAGCCTCTGAAGGACTGACTTCATTACATTCACTTTGCACAAACTTTACAGAAGAGGCGTTAAGATGAAGAAGATTTGTGGTTGGCCCAAGGTTATACTGCAAATCTAACCATCTGAATCATGATCACTATGCCAAACTAAAGATCATTTTGCATTTTAAACAGTTAAAAAAAAGAAAGGACAATAATGTGAAAATGCAAATGTCTGAGTTATTATCATGGAAAATTTTGGCTTTGAAACAAGGTTTTGTGATCTGCGTGCTTTTCCATCATTCAGAAATACTGTGTGTTTCTATATAGGCTATAACTTAGGAGGTTCTGTGGAGCGAATGTTAAATGGCTTAATTTTTGAGAGAAGAAAAATTGATGTTGTGATTGTCCAGTCCATGACACCAACATCTGAAGAACTAAAACTTTCTATACAGCAGTTCTTCAGTTTTTGCTTAGAAAGAGGAGTGTACTTGAAATGGTCATTGTATTTGTTCAATGTGTGACTTCAGAAAAATACAGTCCGTTAGGGAAGAACACAACACTGAAAAACAGCACAGCAAGCCCATGTGAGTGACACGAGCTGAAGCTATACAGAAATCAACATTACAGAGGTTGATGGAGATTTACAATGATGAAGAATTTATATTGGAAGGGAAAATTGTCAGGATCTCTTTCCCATCCTCTCACTTCTTTTAGTGCTACCTAGTATTGTGCAGCATGGGGTATGGTTGTGGTACCTATTGGAGTAATCATGCTCAGACTAGTCCAATGATGACACAGGAAAAAATATTTTTATAGTAATTCATATAGGCAAATCTATCAGTAGAAAATACTAACGCAAACACATCTAAATGTCCTTGAGTCAGACAGTGGCCTCTGCGTCAGTCATACTCAACACAAGAAGACCTCCATGGAGGCCAACGGTAAAGGAAAGGCCATTGCATTGTGTTTGTAGCAATCTCCACCACATTACAGGGGTCACAGATGCCCTGAAGTTGGCTAATTCTGGCAACTTGGATAACACCATGCTGAATTTTTTAAGTTGCTCCAAAGGCAGTATGGGAACCTGAAGTGTGAAAAAACTGAACCTGAAACTTGAGCCTGTTCATCTCCTAGATTTGGCAATACCCTTCTCCTATTCTCATTTGGTGGGGTGACTCTCATGATTGGAGTGCTGCAATGGATGGCTGTAGACTCTTCAGAAGGGACAGGCGAGGAAGGAGAGGCGGTGGGGTGGCCCTGTATGTTAGGGAGTGTTTTGATTGTATAGAGCTCAA
>NW_008795022.1:136633-136906 GCF_000699145.1 Aptenodytes forsteri | reverse complement strand
CAGATATCCTGCTGGGAGTCTGTTATAGACCACCCAGCCAGGATGAAGGGGCATATGAAGCGTTCTACAAGTGGCTGGCAGAAGTCTCACAATCGCTAGCCCTTGTTCTCGTGGGGGACTTCAACTTCCCAGACGTCTGCTGGAAATACAACACGGCAGAGAGGAAGCAGTCTAGGAGGTTCCTGGAGTGTGTGGAAGACAACTTCCTGACACAGCTGGTAAGTGAGCCTACCAGGGGAGGTGCCTCGCTCGACCTGCTGTTTACAAACAGAG
>NW_008795022.1:122780-135062 GCF_000699145.1 Aptenodytes forsteri | reverse complement strand
GGGGCGCTGGTTGACAGACGGCTGAACATGAGCCGTCAGTGTGCCCAGGCGGCCAAGAAGGCCAATGGCATCCTGGCCTGTATCAGAAATAGTGTGGCAAGCAGGAGTAGGGAAGTGATCGTGCCCCTGTACTCGGCCCTGGTGAGGCCGCACCTCAAATACTGTGTTCAGTTTTGGGCCCCTCACTACAAGAAGGACGTTGAGGTGCTGGAGCGTGTCCAGAGAAGGGCAACGAGGCTGGTGAGGGGTCTGGAGAACAAGTCTTCTGAGGAGCAGCTGAGGGAACTGGGGTTGTTTAGCCTGGAGAAAAGGAGGCTGAGGGGAGACCTCATCGCTCTCTACAACTACCTGAAAGGAGGTTGTAGCGAGGTGGGTGTCGGTCTCTTCTCCCAAGTAACAAGCGATAGGACGAGAGGAAATGGCCTCAAGTTGCACCAGGGGAGGCTTAGATTGGACATGAGGAAAAATTTCTTCACTGAAAGAGTTGTCAATCATTGGAAGAGGCTGCCCAGGGAAGTGGTTGAGTCCCCATCCTTGGAGGCATTTAAAAGACGAGTACATGCGGCACTTAGGGACATGGTTTAGTGGGCATGGTGGTGTTGGGTCGATGGTTGGACTCGATGATCTTAGAGGTCTTTTCCAACCTAAATGATTCTATGATTCTATTATTTCCTGTTAATGGAGTAAAACCTAAGTATCTTTGACTAGTAGAAAATTAGATACTCATTGTATCATGTGATTCTTTGATTGATTCATGTAATGGATTTTAGGAAAAAAGGTTTGCCTAGGAAATTGACAATATTAGTTACAGCACTTTGAATGTGCCTATGATAACAACCACAGTATGATTAAACTATGATTTTTAATCTGATTTGGACAGGGTTTGTCTAGAGTGCATTTGCTAACAGAGTAGCAGCAGAAGAGTGCCAGCCTGCCTTGTTTCCACCCTGGCTCTCCACTGATCTTTCCTGTTTATTCAGCAACTAGTTCAAGAGATGAAAAGCAGAAATTATTTTAGTTTTGGTTTACGTGAAATTTTGATCTAGGATGTTCCCTAGTTGCACTAATTTAAGCTTTCACTCTTAAAAGTTATTCTTAGCCCAGTTTGAATTTAAGCAGGCTATTAATAGAAATATTTTGGCATGGTTGGTGTGGTATTTGTTTTCAACACAGATTTCTTGCCATAGTCATCTGTGGCAGTCATGTTCAGATACTTTTCATGATTTTGGAAGAAGAGTTCTTTAAAGCCATTTAGGTGTTACCCTATCAGATGTGAACCTCGAAATGGCTTCTAGCATATAATTGGTAAAAGTACTAGATAAAGCAGACACTAACAAAATGCTTGCCAGCATGCCAGTGTCCTGGAATGTCGGAGTGCTGGTTTTGTGTTTTGTAACTCACACGGCTTTAAAATTGCTGTAACAACATAGGTAGGAAAATATATTGATGTCTTCTTCAGAAGGCACTATTGGCCTCTAAAGAGTCAAGAACTCCAGTTCTTTCTTTATTTGAAATCTACTCTCAGATACGGTACTATGGGCCTAATACTCATCATGAGCCATGCTTCCATCTGGTGGGATAGATACTGTAGCCTGTGTCTCCTTTGGTGAATTACTGCTATTTCATCACTCGAACATCGAGCAATTTTTCACTGTCTGCTGCATGCCTGTCTTCCTTCAGTTATTCCTCCAGAAAACCACTGTCTTCCAGTCATTTTCAGGATCTCCAGGATTTTCAGGATCTTTAGAAACTTTTTCTACAGCTCTTATTGGTACTTCCTTACCCAAATTGAGACTACCAAGAGTATAAGGTCTTCCAGCCCAAAGCTATACTGCAACTAGCTAAAGGCAAACTGAGACTGTTACAGAAAGTTTATTAACCAATATACAACTTGTTTTTCTCTAGCTTTACTAATAAAGTCTTTAAAATGATTGCACAGGGGCTGAAAACATATATTGTGTCTAGATGAAGAATGTATAGAGGGCCTGCAATTAAGGAAGCAGTTCAGAAACAGCGACTTTTTGTGGTGGAGCCGGAAAGCAATCCAAAGAGTAGTGGAGAAGCAGCAATCTCAGAAGGGATGTGTCATCCTATACCTATGAGTATGTTAAAATTCACCAGAAAGTTCAGTCCATCCTATGTACCTAGCATGTATCATAGCAACAGGTTGGACCCTGTGGGCTGGAACATTTACATATTATTTAAATAAATATTATTATTAATAATAATTATTATTATTTTAAAATGCTTATCCTCTTTAGATAAAGGGATTATTTATCCTGAGTCTGTGCAGAGAAGCTTACCAGCATCCTAATGAAAAATATTCATTAAAGAATTAAGTAAAATTTAAAATACTCTGGGCTTGATTCAAACAGTCATAGCTCCTAAACTCAGCTCCTTAGATTCTCATTTGGTGTAAGTTCTGTAGCCGCACTGTGCTAATTTACTGCAGCTGACGATCTGGCCTGTGGTGCTCTACTTTGGATGAAAACCATAACGATTCTGGCACCATCTAGAATTCTTTATTCCATTTACGTAAGTTGCTTTCAATTAACTAGAGCAACTCGTCTTGGGGCAACAGAAGTGAACCTTAGGCTCAGGGAAAACGTGTGATTTGCTCCCCAGTTCCCCTTCCTGGGATGGCACTGTGGTCTGTAGGCTGTGTTGCCATGGCATGCCTGTCTCTTGCTGTCTGTCTTTATTATGGTCACAGCAGCATGCACTGTTCATAGCTGCACACTCCATTACTTGTACAGACAAAACTAAGTAACCAAAAGGCCTGCTGCCACAGTGTAATTAATCCTCTGGAGCCCCATAGGCAACAAGCAACTGCACAAACAGCTGACTAATCTGCCAAAGTACGCAGAAATCTCGATTTGCAACATGATGAGTTGTCTGCTGGTGTTTATATACTTAACCGTTAATTGTCCTTTGTCATATAGCAGAAGTGAACTCTTCTTAGCTCGGAATAACTTGGAAGCCACTGTTCATTGCCTGCATATTTTTACAGTGGATTGTCTATTCCTAGCCTCTTGACATTCCTCCTCTTCCCTTTAAACATTGCAGGGCAATACCCTCACCTCATATGAACGTGAAGAGAGTAACTTTTTATCAATTACCCTCTTGAGTTTGATTTTGATTATCCTTTGTATATTACCTTCAGCAAACTTTTAAAAAGTATATTCTCTACCATGAATAATTAAATTGCAAAAGTCCACATTGAACACTTTGGACTGAAGCAAGTCAAGTACCAAAAAATACGATGAAAAGAAAATAAACTTTCCATTTTCTTGATACAGATCTGGCCTTTGGTGTATAATAACCACATACTGTGACAGATGACCTAAGCTGTAAACTTCTACATGTAATAATGATAGATTTGTTTAGATTTTTTCTGACATTAGGCAAACTATGTAATGATAAACGTGTTAATACAGAGGGCACATTTTTACATTTTCTTGAGAAAACATGATTTTTTTTCTCCTTTCATTTAGCACTAACAAAAATAAATGGACGTTTTGTGCCTATAGTCATGATTCATAAATGGGTAGTACTCTTATTCAAAATAGACTACTATTTTTCTCAATTAAAATGCAATGATGTTTGCTGAATTTGGTAGAACTTTCTGTGAAAAGAAACAGATACTTCAGGTCATAGGAGACCTCTTTCTTCAGAAAAATATAAGATCACAGAAATGCTTTATTCTTAATTGGTATAACAATATTGTAAGAATTTCAATTACAATAGGACTCCTGAGTCCACTGAAGTCAGCCAACCAATGATATATATTTAAGGAGGAAAAAAGAGAAAGATCTTTGGAATATAACTTTGGAATATATCTTTGGAAAGACCAAATCAGTAATAACCTGTCTTGGGAGCAGAAAGAAAGGGGATAAAAGGAGAATTGATGAACTCTAAACTGAATTGCATTTTCTTAGCGGTATGAAAATCAACAGCACAAAAGAAAAGGAAAATAAAAACATAATTAGAGTCCTGATGGTAAAGGTAGGAAGAGATGTATTGATTATCAATGTTAGATTGTCATGTCAAACTAACCCATAGATAACTTGATAAAACTGATTATCTATTCAGATAACTAATAGAACTAGGAGTGTTGAACTAG
Organism: Aptenodytes forsteri; assembly: GCF_000699145.1. NCBI lineage: Eukaryota > Metazoa > Chordata > Aves > Sphenisciformes > Spheniscidae > Aptenodytes > Aptenodytes forsteri. The sequence continues at coordinate 130,939 of NW_008795022.1, read as the reverse complement.
TCTTTCTGGGATCAGTAAAGCTTTGATACATAGGACAGCTGGAGGTAGTTCCAAGGAGAGTGCCTTTCAGCTCTTTCATATTGAATATTTGCTTTTGAGACACAATGTTGTGCTGATGAAATACTGACACAAAAATTGGAAGCTATTATCGAAGCAGAGGATTGTAGACTTCATAAAGTTAAGAAAAAAGCCTAACCAAACCAAACAAAAAATCAAATTACTTTAAAAACTGAAGTAATAAAAGGATTGAACTTAAAAAGCACAAAATGCCAGGTCAGGCCCTTGATGATCCATAGTAGGAAGTTTTGTCTGAAGCTCAGTGACCATCACCTGCATATGGCAAATGGGCCATATTAAAGGTGTTCTATGTGGTCCACAGGCTGAGTTAGAGCTGCCAAGGGGATTCAGTTCTAAAAATGCAAAATTTAATTGTCGGGTTGCCCTGACCCAGGTACAAAAGTGCAAGGAAGGTCCTGCACCTGGGTTGGGGTAACTCCCAGTATCAGTACAGGCTGGGGGATGAAGGGATTGAGAGCCGCCCTGCCGAGAAGGACTTGGGGGTACTGGTGGATGAAAAGCTGGACATGAGCCAGCAATGTGCACTCGCAGACCAGAAGGCCAATCGTATCCTGGGCTGCATCCAAAGAAGCGTGGCCAGCAGGTCGAGGGAGGTGATTCTGCCCCTCGAGGGCCACGAAAATGATCAGGGGGATGGAACACCTCTCCTGTGAAGAAAGGCTGAGAGAGTTGGGGTTGTTCAGCCTGGAGAAGAGAAGGCTTTGGGGAGACCTTATTGCAGCCTATCAGTACTTAAAGGGGGCTTATAAAAAAGATGGCAGCAAACGTTTTAGCAGGGCCTGTTGCAACAGGACAAGGGGGAATGGCTTTAAACTAAAGGGGGGTAGATTTAGACTAGATCTAAGGAAGGAATTTTTTAAGCTGAGGGTGGTGAAACACTGGCACAGGTTGCCCAGAGAGGTGGTGGATGCCCCATCCCGGGAAACCTTCAAGGTCGGGTTGGACAAGGCTCTGAGCAACGTGATCTAGTTGAAGGTGTCCCTGCCCACGGCATGGGGGTTGGACTAGATGACCTTTAGAGGTCCCTTCCAACCCGAACTATTCTATGATTCTATGATTCTATGAATTCTGAATTGAATCAAAAGAGCTAACAAAAATGGGAAGTGGTAGTGCTGCTGTGTAAGACCCAGGGAAGACCTCCTGTGCAAAATTCTGATCAGACACATTCCAGAAAGATAAACTGAGACTGGAACTGGCCAGGAGAAGGGCTACTAAGGTGGTTAAGAGAATGGAGAGCCTGCCTTTTAATAGAAGAGCTTAGCTTTATTAGCCAAGCAAAGGAAAGTTGAGAAGGGGTATACATTTGTTTACATATACTCAGAGAAAGGAGAAATGCTGTTTGAACTAAAGAATCATTTTGGCACAAGAACAGATTGGTATAAACTAGCTATGAATAAATCCAGGCTGAAAATTAGATTAATGTTGCTGACCAACGGAGCACTCAGATTTTGGATCTGTTCTCCATGACTACTAAGATGAAACAATTTAGCTGTTTTTAAACTGGAGATAATAAAATGTGGTATCCGTGATAGCAGGTCTTGATGCCTGCTATCAGTGAAAGCTTTTCCAGTTCTCTTTTTCTCAGTTCTTACGAATTTAATTCATACATCTTCTATTCAACACACAAAGAATCACCAGCAATTTTAAGCAGAGCACATTTTCCTTCTGGAGCCCGTTTTTTAGTTTTGTTGTTACTAATTATACTTTGTTTTAGAATGTCAGTAGTCATTAAGGTTCAGATCTGCAAAGACACTTAGGTATAGCAAAGGATAATTTTAAAGTATCCTGCTCTGGTTTGTGGCTTACAAACCTCATATAGGTAACTAACTGATTATACTTAAATACTGAGTCATCTCCTACACTGCAGTGCTTAAAGCACTACAGTTGGACTCGATGACCTTAGAGGTCTTTTCCAACCTTAATGATTCTATGATTCTATGATTCTTCATAGTTCCACTGAAGAGACAACTGTGATGGATTCCTGGGTGCACCTTTTAGGGTGTTATCAGTTGACTTGCCTGTTCCTTTTAAAACCAGACACTAGAAATTGTGGTCATGAAAGAAGGATGCCTTCAGTTTTCTTTTTAATTTACACACATAAAGTTTTTCTTCTCTTCTCAGTGTGGTTGGAAGTCATCTCTTCCAGCACCCCATTCAAATCAAGGTCAGCTTCGAGGTTGCAGCATGGCCTTGGTCTTGGCTCAGAGCTTTGTCCATTTGAGCTCTGGGACATCTCTGAAGAGATGGAAATTCAACAGCCTCTTTGGTGATTCTGTATAACAGGGAACCTGCCATGATGTTTAACCCCCTTCTTGAAGAAGAATTTTTTCTTGTATCTAGTTGTCAGGGTGCCTCATGGGCCAGAAGGTCCCTGGGCCAGGATGCCAGGGGCTCCCTGGGGTCCATCAGGGCAGGGTCTGGCAGCCAGGGCCTGTCCCACCACCCCAGCCAGGAAGAGGACAGCCATGGGGCACCAGGGGAGCCCCAGCCCCAGGGCATCAGGCACCTCCCTGGGGACGGGGACAGGCGGAGGCCAGGCTGGGCCATCAGCCAATGGCTGGGGGTCAGGATCAAGTCTGGTGAGGGGACCCAGGGTCAGACACAGCCCCAGGATGGCCAGGCAGGGCTGTGGGGATGGGCTGAGGCCAGGCTACGGGGTCAGCCTACAGGTAAGGGTCACAGTCTGGACCAAGAGTGTACCTGGTGGAACACAGCACAAGCGCAGCTGCAAAACAGCTGCAAAGCAGCTGAGGTGAAAGCTGAATAACAAGAGTCTCCTCTAAAAACAGCTCCCAAGCTCTTGCTGAGGCTTTTTAGCAGACCTGTTTTTCAGGACCCTGCACTTGGACTTGCTCTAGCTTTCTTCACAACAGCTCTTATCAGTGAGCTGGCTTTGAACAACCCTAAACTTCTCCATTCTGAAATACAAACCCATGCCTTCAAATGTTCTCCACTCTACACTAGAGTTACAAACCCCTCTGTATTGAGTTAAAAACCCCTCTGTATTGAGTTAAAAACAAATGAGCAAACTTGGAGACGAGTAACACTGAGAGCTTGCATAATCTACTTACCATGAAGGTTTGTAAGGTTCTTAATTTTTATTAAACTAGATACATCTGTGGGGTTTTTTTTAATTCAAAAGGCATAATTACACTTCCCTCAATGAAAGTGAAAAATCAATACTTGCTTAACTTAACATGACCAGTAATATTTGTCCAAGCAAATATATTGATTTCATAGAGAGCTTTGGACTTCGTGCATGCTATTTAAAAAAAATAAGGGGACACTTGGCGAGGGAAATTTCATTCAATTCATTAAAGCAAAATAGAATTTTAATTTGAGACTCTGAATTTTGATAGCTGACTTCATTGGGTGGTATCCAGTGGAAAAGAAAAAACAGATCACAATTACTGGGATATAAGGTGTTACTGTGATAAAAAGACTGGTAAATTTAAGAGGGTATGAGACCCGTAAGTACAACTCAAGAGAATGGTGATAGACATTTGTTTAGAAATTTGTTTAGAAATGTTTCTCAGTTCATTAATTCCTGTATATCTTTTGACTTCTTTTTTCTCTGTCATTGAGCTTTTTTGGTTGGTTATGTTCTGTCAACCTGCCATTTTGTAGTTTGTCATTTGTTTGTATGTCACTTAAAACGTTGCCTTAGTGGTTAAACAATATTTTTCTGGTGTATACTTACCTTGTTTTCACTTCCACACTTCAGTATGTGGACCATCAACAACAGTTTGTGCCACCACTAAACCAAGTCACTTGTGTTGTTATTTATGTTTGTTATAAACTGTTATTTACACAGCAAGCTATAACCGTGATTTACAGTGATCACGTTAATTGACTACATTTCACTGTGCACCTCAGCTGCCAGTAATTTGGCCATAAATTTTACAGAATTTATTCTTGTTTTACAATGTGGGAAGCCTGTTGGCCTTTTGTGAAACTACATGATCAATGGTGTTCCACTAATTGGCTGGCAGCAATGCTAAAATGGTATAGCCATTGCTCTCTACTGTACGGATAAAGAATGTGATTCCATCAATGTGCAAACTTTATGTCAGGCATAGAAACCAAAGTTTCCTCTGGTGAAGCTGTGACCCATATATCCTTCAAGGAAGCATATGAGGCTGCAGCCTTCTGCACCACCAGTCTCTGGTAAATACATTAAATAAAGTAAAGATTCAACACACAAGCATTAAGTAAGTCCACTGAGTTGTGCATTATTCCGAAAGTTGCTGAACAGCAGAAGGTAAAGTAATCACTCAGTAGAGTCAAGATGAATAAAATAAAAGGCTATCTCATGTTACAATTGATTTCAATCTGCTGAAATATGCACTGCGCATTTTGATTAGCTGGGTAACGCAGTGTATGCTTCAGCTAGGAAGGAGAAACCCAACACTTTATTGTACTTCTTTTGGCTGCTTATCCATTCATCAAAGCTTTCCTAATTTACATTCTATTTCCTTTGATGCAATCAATGTGAACAATAGAGGGTGTTACCTTGCATTTCTATACTTTGATCTGATTTGGCGTTTGTGATCAACATAGTCTAGCAACGTTGCAGGTTAGGAAACATTTTGCTACTGCCATCAATTACATTGTTCAGTGACCTTCCCTCTCCCTGCTGTACTTTGAAAATACACATATATATTTCAAGATGTCTTTTTTGCCTACACTATTTGTTTTACAGAGCAACACTGTGTTAAAATGAGATGGTAAACAACATCCTTAATGCTTAAGATGAAGAAGCCGATGGCTACTTATCCACCATTATATTGATGTACAGTTACTATTACAGTGAATATAAATAATAATACCATTAATCCTTCATGACGTAGAGAACTACATACATAGCCTGCAGCACTGTGGTATGCATTACCAGTTCCTGGACTTCAGCTTTTTACTCCCCCAGAAAGATGTGGTTTGTTGATGTGATCTCAGTTCTTGAAAATATAGACAAAGTGTAATAAACCTGATAGTGCATTATGAAATAACAATAGTGCTTTTTTTTTTTTTTTTAGTTTTTACAGCAGGTGACAATAAGGAATTAATAGACCTGTATTAATATTTTTATAATTATACCTAAACACATTTATGTATCAATGTGTTATTCTTCTACTGCATATCTTTGGATGCATCACTTCCATGCTGTATACCTGAGTTCTTTCACTGGTAGAATGGGATAATAAAAATTAATTTTTCACTACTTTAAGCTTTCCCACTATAAAAGAAGTGTTGTGTGTATTATGTTAGCTCATAGGGCAAAACAAGTACAGAAGATAATTAAAGTCATTGGTGACTTCTGCTCCATAACGAAGTGAGAGGGAAAAAAAGTTCAATTAAGTCTCTATTCTCTCTACAGCCATTAGAACAATCTAAATCTAAATATGGTACTACTGTCTTTATCACTAAACGGCTCAAAATACCTTTTACAAATCCAAAGTAAGAGTGATGCTCCAGGCTTCCCAGTCAAATTCCATCTGTAAGGCATTTCATCTTTCAAATTGTGAGTTTGCGTGTGTACTCTTGCCTGCTGACATAAAACAGCTCTATGATACTGTTCTCACAACCTTCATATTCCTATATGATTTTCTATCCAAGAAACACCTACCTCTGAGGAGCTGGGAAGATCAACCAGTCCTGAAAAACAGCTTCTAAGCCTGGAACATCTGTTAATCCTGTTTCAGGTTGCCTACACAAAGAACCAAGGAGTGGATAGCTGTCAGAGAGGTCTTGTTCAAATGAAGGGTATCAAGCAGAGCAGAAGGAAATGCAGGACTAGGAAAGAAGAATAAATAATAATTAAAACAAAAGAACTGTTAGAAATGCTTATGGAGACTGGGAGTATCATGCCTGGAAGACGTTGTAATACATTTTTCTATATAGTTTACACATTAGTTATCCGGAGAACACCCCCTAGAGATGCATTCGTCTTATTTGTAAGGAATACCTAGGTGGTTCATGAGCACAGGGGCATACTAACATGAATGATACTAGCAAAGTACATTTACTTTTATCTTTAAAGGGGAATAAACAGGTGAAATTTAATAAAGTGTCTGTTTTTATGTGTAGGCTAAAAAGACTTGAAAATCTGAAGGGAACAGCTATCAACTGTGATGGAGAGCAGCAGGGAAAACATACATTTCTGTAATGGTGGTTATTCATTCTACTTATTATAAAAAGCACTTGCTCATAGCTGCTCTGTTTAAGAATGCAAACCAATTTTCTTTGCCACCTCCTGCTTTCTCTAACACTCATATCTGGGGATGAAGTTTTCCATGTTCTTCTCCTAAAGGAGGTGGATGTATCATTCTCCTTCCTTTACTGATTATCATTTTGGTTCAAATCCTGTCTACTCATTCACAAGCTCTCCATTAAATTATCTTTCTTCTTTTTACTTCTTTTCTTTTCTTTTCTCCCTTGCACTCTTTTTTTGATTCCTGTTCCTGCTTCCAGTCTGTGTTTAATCTTCTGATTAAAATCTACCAAAAAAAAAAAGAAAAAAAAGTCTAGACATTAATATTTCACTCATTGCCATTATGCTGTTCTTACTTTTAGCCTGCCTCTGGTTCTTCATGTATTGGGTGTCTGTGCCCAGGTACTGGCAGCAGGGGGCTGTGAGGTGGCCCCTGTGAGCAGAAGCTGGGGCTGACCTGTGCCGGACACAGCCAGTTCCAGCAGATCCAGCGGATCCACTGCAGGACATGGCTGAGCCCAGCAGCCAAGATGGTGGCGCCTCTGGGAAAGCATATTTAAGAAAAGGACAGGCAGTGAGGAATGAGGGGAAAAAAATGTGACAAATGACCCTGTGAGCACCAAGGTGAGAGAAGGAGGATGGGAGAAGGTGCTCCAGGAGCCAGAGCCATGGAGGACCCCATGCCGAGCAGGTGGATATGTGCTGAAGGAACTGCAGCCCGTGGGGAGGACCCATGCAGGATCAGGGGGAAAGTGTGAGGAGGAAGCAACAGCAGAGAGGAGCTGTATGGACTGACCACAATCCCTTTTCCACATCCCTGGGGGTAGAGGGAGGTAGAAGAGTCAGGAATGAAGGGCTGAAGTTGAACCTGGGAAAAAAAGGGGTTGGGTGGTGGGTGGAAGGCATTGTTTTAATTTTTGTCTTTGTTTCTCACGGTCCAAATCTATTTCACTTGGCAATAAATTAAAACACTTTTCCCCCAGTCAGGTATGTTTTGCCCATGATGGTAACTGGTAAGTGATCTCCCTGTCTTCATCTCGACCCATGAGCAATTATTTTCTCCTCCTGTCCTGTTGAGGAGGGGGAGTGAGAGAGTGGCTGGGTGGGTGTCTGACAGCCCTCCAAGGTCAACCCACCACACTTAGCTTGACTCTTAACTCTTTTAGCCTAACTTACGTGTAGATTGCAGCTAACTGAGGTGGAAATCATTGGCTACTTTGTGTTTGTACCACAATTTCCATAATGGGCCTGGTTTTGGGGTGATAGTTGACATGCATGTGATATTTTGTGGGGTTAAGGGACAGTATGGAATCACAGTACTTATACAGAAATAAGGAGAAATAAATACTATTAAAAACATAGTGAAGTTAAATAAATACTATTATAGAATCATAGAATCATAGAATAGTTTGGGTCGGAAGGGACCTCTAAAGGTTGTCTAGTCCAACCCCCCTGCCGTGGGCAGGGACATCTTCAACTAGATCAGGTTGCTCAGAGCCCTCTCCAACCTGACCTTGAAGGTTTCCCGGGATGGGGCATCCACCATCTCTCTGGGCAACTTGTGCCAGTGTTTCACCACCCTCAGTGTAAAAAATTTCTTCCTTAGATCTAGTCTAAATCTACCCCCCTTTAGTTTAAAGCCATTCCCCCTTGTCCTGTTGCAACAGGCCCTGCTAAAAAGTTTGCCGCCATCTTTTTTATAAGCTCCCTTTAAGTACTGAAAGGCTGCAAGAAGGTGTCCCCAAAGCCTTCTCTTCTCGAGGCTGAACAACCCCAACTCTCTCAGCCTTTCTTCAGAGGAGAGGTGTTCCATCCCCCTGATCATTTTCGTGACCTTCCTCTGGACCCGCTCCAACAGGTCCGTGTCTTTCTT
>NW_008795022.1:110201-120831 GCF_000699145.1 Aptenodytes forsteri | reverse complement strand
GGGATTGCTTATGCCCTGCCGTGTTGCCCCTCCAACAGACGTCAGGGTGGTTCCAGTCCCCCATGAGGATGAGGGCTTGTGAGCATGAGGCTGCTCCTATCTGTCTATAGTGGGCCTACATCCACTCGGTCTTCCTGGTCAGGTGGCCTGTAGCAGACCCCCACCGTAGTGTCACCTGTCCCTGCCTTCCCTTTAGTCCTGACCCATAAGTTCTTGGTCAGCTCCTCATCCATCCCCAGGCAGAGCTCCATGCACTCCATCTGGTCATTGACATAGAGGGCGACACCCCCTCCTCATCTCCCCTGCCTGTCCTTCCTAAAGAGCCTGTATCCCTCCATCCCAACACTCCAATCATAGGAGCCATCCCACCATGTTTCCGTGATGCCAATAAGGTCGTAGCCCTGCAGGCGTGCGCACGTCTCCAACTCCTCTTGTTTATTCCCCATGCTACGTGCGTTTGCCTAGAGACATTTAAGGTGGACCCCCGATGAAGCTGTCTTACTGGCTGGAGTTCCTTATTATTAAAACCATAGTGAAGTTAGATGAAAAATATGGCTTTCTGGATAATTCAGTCCCTTCATATATGAAAGAATTAATCTGAATCGAAATATTCTATACAAAAGATAAACTTGAAAAGGATTAATAGTAAGAGAGACCTTGCGGAGATTGTGGACAGTAAATTGTAGATTAACTCATTCAGTGTATCTCAGAGGAGAATGGCAAGTGGGATTTTTTGCCTGCTTTCAGTAAAGCATGAAGTCATTCAGAAATGAAGTGCTAATCTCTACATAGCTCTTATGAGGTCATGTCAGTAATTCTGTGCTCAATTCCAGGCATCTCAACACTTGAAATATATGGACAGCTCTGAGAGGTTTTCTAGGTAGATAGTTCAGAGAGAGAAGTACTAAAATAATTGCAAACCAGGTGGGATTGATTTCTGAGAAGAAAAGAAAAAGCAATACAAAAGCTAAATAAACTGCATACATAAAGCAGCCACAATAGGTGTGACTTGATATGATATTTAAAGGCTGTAAATTCCATGGAAGAAAAAAAATAATTGTCAAGGAAATTAAAAAAGGACATAATTCCAAATATTTAGATGACAATGATGCTAAAGATCCAGGAACAGAGAGGCAAATACTGAGGCAGATACCTGAAGTAAACAGCATGCTGGCAGTAGTGTATAAATGAGGTTATACATTTGCAAGTGTGAAAATCGAGCAGCAGTTATATTGTGAAGAGGTATCTGAAACCTTGACACATATACTCTAAATCAGTCAGGAGCAAATTTGTTACTACTGGGATGCAGCTTCATCACTTTTAGGGGTCACATTCCATGTTCATTGTCTTGTTTTGCTTAAAAACAGTAAAGTTTGATTTACCTTGAGTTATTCATTTTGCTTTTACTTAAGCAAAGTATGATATATCTATCTGTGATATAAAAGAGAGAAAAGCTAAACTTACTGTCAGGACAAATGCTGGGCAGTGACTTGACTTTTGGAATAGCTCCAAATACAGCGGTGTACGTTATATCTTGGAATTTGCACTGTAAAAAGTATTGCTAATCTCTGGATGAGGGCAGAATCCCTGCGGTCAGTGGAGACTTTCCACCAATATGCGAGTGCTCCTTGTAACTTTTCCTCATCTACCTCATGTGCATAAAATCAGAGAACCAGGTGGCAGAAATTAATGTCTCAGAAGGAAGACCTGTATCCTTAATGAACAAGGCTAAAAGGGGAAATGCATAGAAAACCTTTCCAATAGAAATACTAACACTGTTTCATCTCTGCATTGGTTTACAGCTTAAAGGAAAATTCTTTTGTGGTTTAATATTCATACTATAGACCTCACTCAAAATAAGTAACAGAGAACTTGAGTCCAAGAGCAGTACCAACTATCAATCCAGGAGAAAAAGATGAGCTTCACTGAGAAGATGGAATAATAGCTCCTTGATTCCTCATGTAAGCATGTCCCTACTGTAATTTTTCTGTAGGAGTTCAAAAAGACGTCTTTCATGAAGTAGCATTGCAAAAGTTGAACTACAGGCATCTATGGTTTCATTACACTGAAAGTAGGCCACCTTCAGTATATTCATCAGTGTGCATGCTATTCTTCTCGATGGCAGGTGAAACAATAATAAATAATGCACAAAGGAAGTTAATCTGTTTCCAGAGTGTTTTAATAAATAAAATGTGCAAAGCCATTCAGGTCTCGGGCTTCTTGCCAGAGCCTGATGTGAGAGAAATACCAAAAGCACACAAAACACCTCTGAAAGCTGTTAAGCTGTTTGTTCCAATTTCAAATTTGTATTTATTTTTTCCTCTCACACACTGTGATTGGATTTCATACAGTAATCACACTAATAATATAATAACTTTATAAGAAGTGAGGGAGAGGAACATCTCTACCAAGGACAAGTATTGTTGCAGCAATTTCTAATTATTTCTCCTATATTCTTGTTCTTTTATGCATCTGGTACTGTAGAGAAAAACAGAAAAGCAGCTATCACTTGTGTCAGGTGCTTGTGTTGGAATGAACCACACATGGAGAGGAAACTGAAGCCACACGCATTAATAGCTGTAAAGCCATGTTCTGCTGGCCAAGGAGGAGGTACTGGGAAGGGATGCAGAATGTTTCCCTTCACTTCCATGAAGCTCCTTTGGGCCACTGCTTTCACCAAGCCTGTGTATTTTCTAGTCAGTCGGTCTCTTATGTCACTATGGGCGTCTGGAGCCACCATTATTCCCTTTACTCATTTAGTATTACCAGGGAAGGACAGATGCTTGTGCAAGGACTATATGAAATACATTTCTTTCATCTTCCCTGCTCTAGTGAAGATTCATGCTCTCAACCTCAGTAGAAGAGGTAGAATATTCCACCACCTGCAGCTGAGATAGATACTCTTTGTATATTTACACATGAATAAGAGCATATGTTGCATTGTTCAGGGGCTGATTAATTAAAAAACAAACAAACAAACAAAACCAGTGTATTTTTCTGCTCTTAATAAAATGCCTTTCATAGAATCAAAACAAATGGTCTCTTAGTCTGTAGACTAGTAATCAGTGCAAGCAAATAGTAAACACAAGTTGACTTGAAACTATTTTTAAACACCACAACACAATATTGTATAGCAACATTGGTTCAGCCTCAGAACATTCTTATTCCATTTTCCATTTCCAACACATAATTTATCCATTCAAGTGATTTTTTAAAAAAAAGGACTGGATAAATGGATATGTCTGTCACAATTTTAGTGTTTCAGTTCAGGCTATTAGAAACATAGTGGTTACATTTATTTAAATTTAGTGGTTTACTAGCCCCAAATCATCTTGGTTAGCTCATGAAGACTATTAAGATGGAGAAATATTTATGAATAATTGGGAAAATGCAATCATAAAAGCTAATTCCAGTGATTAAAAAAAAAAAAAAATCTTAAAAGTATGCCAGTAGTTGGAAAAAAAAACCCAAAAAACTATATCATGGAATGTTCTAGAAATATTTCCCCAAGAATATACAGTGGTAATGCTTAATTGTAGTCTCAGAATCATGATTAAATACTAATGATGCTGTAAACATCATTATGGGTACATATGCTTTTGCGTACATGGAAGAAGTTATTATTAAGAATTCTGAAAAAATCCACAGCAAAGGGATTTAACATATCCCCCGTACCTTGTATTTATAACTGAAAGAGGCAGGGTGGGGCTTTTTATGAAGCTGAGAGATCTGCTGCTGCTGAATATGAATTGTAGAAATATCATGATATGTTTAAATCGAAATGCGGTTAAATGTGTCCAACAGCATTGCGTTCTTTACTGTATAAAAATGTTATGAAATGGGCATAGTCAATTACTGTTCAGTATCTTCACCAGGTGCTCCTGGGGCTGCATTTACATATGCATACTTTATATAATTTTTTGTCCCACATGCTAGGGATTTCAAGAAACAGAAAAACATTGTTATTACCAAGTTGTAGGGGAAAAAAAAGAAAAAAGAAAGAAAGAGTAGATGAAAATATTATGAAAAAGCGTGATAGGAAAAACATATTGCCATCGTGACAGCAACTGTCTGCCTTATTAATAGCAACCTTCTCGTATTTCTAAAGGAAATAAATAAATTTCTCATCTACCCATTAACTCTCTTAAACATTGTTCAACAGCTATTGGATCCACTGCGTGAAAAGTCCTGGAATCAGGAACATAACCCTCTTCTCATAGAAGAATGTATTAGCTCCCTGGCTTTTTCATACAAAAAGGGAGAGAAAAAACAGTGTGGCAGGGTTTTGTTTCTTTTTTTTGTTAGTCATTGTCACTATATTTGGCAAATGTTTTTCTCCTATTGGCACGTTTTAGGATTGCTCTGACAACAGCTATGGATTCTGTGGATATTGAAGAGAGTTACGTATTGTTTTGCGATAGCACTTCAATTTCCATGGGAAACAGAAGTGGAGCAGCTCACAAAAAGTGGTTCTACATGAGAGAGCTCATGACTGGGTCCTGAGGCCAAGCAGTGACGGGCAGCATGAATTCAAGCACTTCCACAGTTAGGCAACAGCTGCCTCAAAGCCAGCTTAAGCCTTCTTAAAATGTTTGCAAGTTTAAAAAAAAGAAAAAAAAAAAAGTCTGTCCCAAAATGATAAAATCATGTGAAATATATAAACAGAAAGTTGCTAGTGAAAAATACAGAAAACATCAGGAAAGGCCTATGTGACTGTAGTTCCAATGAACTTTGGAAATATCTGACATAATTCTCTGGTTTGGATAATGCCACAACTGTTGTTCTTGTGATTTTTTAATAAAAAATGTTAATTTTATATATCTTCTTCTTTTCTTCTCCAGTCACCTCTCTCACTGTGTTTAGCCTCCTTCTTTGCTTTAATCTTTCTTTTCATGTTGTCTACTGCTTTCCCAATAATCTCTTAAACTGAATGACTTACAAATGATGCCAAGTTCTCCAGCAGTCTTCTGTGTTCAGTTGAACTGATTGCATATATCCCACATCAGTTTTCTTTTAATTTCTGCAAGCCAGGAAATCAAAATAATTTTTTTTCCCCCTGGTAAATTGTACAGGTCCCTAACTCGGCAATATTCCTACTCAATTGGATCTGACCACTCCTTGCCTTCTGGAAAAGGGGACAGCACTTGCAGTTACGCTGATATCATGATTCCAGCTGCTTTGCCCTTCCTTCAAGTTCAAACTTACATATTCTACAGGTTCCCATGAAAAGGACCCTTCAGAAAATCCTGTACCTAAGAGTTTGTCCAGGAACATTTATAGGCATCAGATTAACTACATTGTGATGCATGTACGGAGATTTTAAAATGTTAATATTACCAACAGTTGAGGTCAGACCTGCATTCTTTTCTGAGAGTTAGAAATGATTAAATTTTTGTTTCAGTAGTTCAGTCAGCTCTAATGGCAGTCAAATCTTGCCCTTGGAGCTTGGAAGATGAGTGACATGGGAAAAATCAGTATTTAGAAATAGAAAAGTCAAAATTGGTAGTGAGGGAAAATTTGGCTCCTGCCTTCTGCAGGGTGTTGTAAGCAATGGAGAGGAAACAAAACAAGACATGACACAGTATTTGACTACAATTTTAATGACTTCCACTTCTGTAAAGGATTTTTTGGTTTGTTTGACTAATGCAATACTTCAAAAAGTGTATCTAATTGAAGGGCAGTTTTCCAACCATCCTTGTCTTAGCAACCATGACACACTAGTGATGAGTGAGGAAATAGTTCTCTCTCTAACAAGTACTTTGAAAGATTAGTTGCAAACATTTCTCATTACAAATATCATTTTTTTTATAAAGTATGGTAGTGGAAGAGATCATAATTTACTTCTAATATATTAATACATTTTCACTATATAATTTGGACAACTAATTTTTCAGCTGTGGACTACATAAAAATTTGGTTTTCTTAGTCAGTGGTGGACGGCTAGTTACCTACATCATATCGTATTATCTCTGCTTTCAATGAGAAACATTTAAAGTGCAGCAGAACAAGTATCAGCTAATGAATATAGTTGATGAATAATTTATACAGACCTTTTTGGAAGCATTTTCACCAACATCTATCACTGTTTAGATAACAAAACTGAGTAGTATGATCCTGTGAATAATGCAAATTGAACCTAACCTTTTCTTTCACAAACAACACAATTCAAGGGCCTTCAGTAATGAAAAGAAACATACTTTAGTTCAAATACTCATCCAACTCCCTGTAATAATATTCTTCTAAAAATAGATGTGTCTTGAACCAATGTTTCAGGATTAATGTTCTATTTTGACATTTCTAGTACAAAAACATTTACTTTTTTGTGAACAGATATGTTGCTATGCATGTGTATATATTGTATGGCCACTAAGATATTGAATATCTGTAGCATTATTTCAGGATACAAGGTGGTGCTGTTTCTTTTTAAAACTGAAAATAGTGTCTTGATATGATCCTGCAGAAAGCAGTAGTAGGGACGCAATATCTCATCGAGTGTAGTGCTTCTAAGAAGCCAACTTCTCTACCTCCAATTCTATTTAATTGCTATGCAGTTAAATAAGATGTGCATACATATGTACGTCCATATGCGCACATATATATACATTCCAATAAAGAGTTTTTAAAGCAGTAACAGACTTCAGCCTTGTATATAATGCTGAATTTGAGTATTTGCATGCAGGGTCAGTCTCTTACATTAAAATAGGAAATAAATTAACCTGTATTTTATTGTAAGGTACTGGCAACTTCGTGAAGAGTGATTCTTTTCTCTGTACAGTACATGAATGAAGGATATTGGAGCATTTGAAACTCTTGTAGTTTTACATAGATATTAAATTTCTGTGACCTATTTACTTATGCTTTTGGCCTTTATGTCAGTTAGGTCACTGTAAAATAATGACAGAGCTTTTATTTTTCATTAAAAATTAGAAATGTGACACATCAAAAAGAAAACAAGCAAACTGCCAAGATTAATAGTTATGTGATTGCACCCTTGCAACACTATGCTCTTCCCAAATCCTTCCCTTCTCCCCAGTACCCACTGTTACCAACATAAATGTTATACCATGGATTGCAAGACTCATTTGCTCAGCTTTCTGCTGACTGACATTGTCTTCTTTTAGATCTTTTTTTGCGAGGTTCACCATGCAGCCAGGTGCTGACAGTCTTTCTGGGTAGCAGAAGACATTTGGTACCTTGCAGGGTCAGGCCCTTGCATGAGGTACATGAAATGACCATGGCCCTTCTGAAAGCTCACATTTTGTGAAAGAATTCAAGGAACCTTAGGCTGTGGATTAAAGAAATATCAGGCTAAACAAACAACAAGAAACTATTAAAATATACTAATGTCATAATATTGCTTCTGTTAGCATAGATTTTTCAAAATACCTGTTGTGTTAAGATTCATGATCCTGAGAAGATCTTACATTATTGTCAAACCGTGTATATGTACAGTTCCACTGAAATTGATGGGATTACTTACATAAGAGACATTCACGGCTAAGTCTTTGGTGAACTGCAGACCTTAATTTCTATAGATAATGCCAAAATAGATTGCTCATCTTGCCAACAGATTCTTCTTATATAATCAGGCAGAAAATAAGTCTTTTCAAACACCTCCACAACATGCCTAATTTATTACATCCTGAGTATCCTAGACAGTATCTTATGGGACTAAAATGCTTTGTAGTGAGCAGGCTGTTAAAATATACTACTAAGATCAATAGATTTTTTTGCATTTGTGTTTTCTGTTGAAATGTAGCCCGGGTAAAAGTTTTATTGGTCTGTCTCTACAGTCACATAAAATTATTTTGTACATAGTTGTACATAGCTACAGAGTCATGATATTTGATTGCAGTCTACCTCTTTTGCTTTGTATAGTTTGATCCTTAGCACCTACCTCCAGTACCTACTTTATATATACATATATATGTACACAAAAGTTTTATTTTTAATCTTTTTACAAAATAGCCTTAGTGATACATAGTTTATCTACGTAGGTTACTAAATCACTTCCACAGTTATCAGTAAACACAAATACATACATATATTTAAAGATCAGTAGCTACTATCATAAGCTGTTTAATGGATGACTATTTAAATCATTAATCCTCATAAAAACTGTGGTTTTATATCTAAATACAAGGCAAATGATTCCCATCTTACAGGATAATAATGAGGGAAACAGATCTTTAAGACACTCTCGGAATATATTCTAATAAAATCTTGCAGTGTGATATACATCCTTCTCCCTTCTGACAGAATGACTGATACTTCCCAATATTTATTATTGATAACATAATCATTGGCCTTGTTGAGCAGTTTTTAACATTTGGGTCATTCAAAAATAAAAAAAAAAAAAAAAAAAAGGGAATAGCAGCATACCTAGGTAATTCTCTGTAAAGGTTTTCACTACACAGACCTAGAATCTGTCTGAAACTATAAATAGACAGCCTCTAAGATAGGAATAGCTCCTTCTGGGTTTTAATCTTACCCATTGTACATTAGTCTCTCAGTTTGGCTACAAATTAGCAAACAGTGGACTTTTGTAACCAAGTACGAGTTTGAGAAAGTTAATGCAAACATGATAGAGTTTGCCTTTTGTGACATACCTCTTTTCTAATCCTCTCTTGTAGACTGACTTTTTCATTCCTTTTTATGCAGGTTATCTAAATGGAATACCTATTTAAAGAGTAGTACAGAATGTCCAAAATTATGATAAAAGGTATAATTATCTAGCAAATAAAGGTTGATAAACCTAAGTCATAAAGCTAGATGACTAACTAGATGACTAAAGTCAGGTTAATTTAACAGGGACTAGTAAATCTCTACTGAATGAAAGGTGTAGATATCAAAGGGAAAAAAGAAATAATGATCAAATGAGAAATGCATACTACTATATTATCATATCTTACATAAAAATGTAGCAGTAGGGGTAACACTGGTTACAGGAAAAATTACCTTACTGGCATGGATAGGATAAAGTTGTCTCTAGATGATGATGAAATCTAGACAAAAACATGAATCTGAGAGCTTCTGAGTCCTAAGGGAAGAGTTTGAGGTAATGGAAAAGGTTTTGTCTTTATCAGGACAGAAGCACAATTGAAATCTCCACTGAGTATTGTATACATTTAGAGTGAAGAGGGGAAATAATAGATTTACAAATTCCAGAAGTCATTATTTGGAGCATGGGTATATGTTTTAAGATAAGATTTAGAGATTTTAAGTACATATGGAAACATATACTAACACATTAACCATGAAACATTGCTCCTTTCCCCATATGAACTAATGACTGATGGACAAAGGGGAAATTTGAGCTTTTGGACTACACACTAGAATGCATAATGCATTACATTTTCCAATTATGCTTATCACCTAGTGGAAGGTCACCAGCAAGCATATCATTGAAACAATCTGATTGAGCATGCTGTTCAGGATTTCCCATTTGTGGGTTTTTTTTTTGCTACCTGCATTTTCACATTATGCATGGTAGCTTTCACCCTGTATTCATGAGATGCAGGTTTATTTTTGTTCTCTTACTGATTATTTGTGATTATTCCTCATATCAGGAGGTCTGATCCAAATATCAATGAAGACAATGAAACTCATTCAGGGATTTCAATAGGCTTTGAATTAGATCTAAGTTTGCAGTTTTGTTCAATTTTATGATGACTACAGTAATCATTAGAACATCTTAGGCATTAAAAGTAACTTTCATTCAAATACGAGAGTGAAGCTAGGTATTGTTATGTTTTTTGACAGTTAGGAAAGGGTTAAAGAATTCTATTTTACTTTATGGCAATCTCCTTAATAAATTAATTTAAAAAACTGTTAGCAGTTCAATCATTACGAATTAACTTGAAGTCATTTGATTTATGCTGGCTACCCAGGGGAAAATTAATTGCATGATGTCAATAGATTTGGGGATCTTCAAGTGTGTGCAAAACAGGCATTCAATAGCGACATAAATGACCACATGAAATAAGATTCTTTACCTAGAAATTCCTCCTTGGTTCCCCTGAGTCAGCCAAAAATATTAGTACAGACAGATGTCAGTTGTTGTTTTCTGTTGAAGGTCACCAATATCATGGAAGGGACAGTGGCCATTGTTAGTGTAATATGCAAGTAAAATACGCCTGGGAATAGGGAGGCTTGAATTCAAGTTTACCACTAACAGCAGAGAGTCCAAGTCTCCAGCTTTCATTCTCCAGGCAAATGCCTTAAACAATATTGCAGCCGTCTGGCCCTGAAGTTCCAGGCAGGCTCCTGAGCCGTGAAGAATGATCCTTAACACCAGAGAGGAAAGGGAAGAAAATGCAAATAAGCGCTGCTCTGTACTGCACTGGCTACTGAATGTTTTTTGTTTTGTTTTTAAAACAGAAATATAACTCTGCTACATATATAAGCAGCCTTGGCTGATAGAAATTAATTTTACCGACTTTCTGAAACAAAGAGGATTATTCTTGTGGCTGTGAGCTTATTTGTCTTCTTTGTTGAGTCTTATGGTTCAACCATAAATAAGTACTGAGCCATGTAAGTACTGCCTCCACCTGCTGATCAGCTCAAACTGCCTTTCTTCATTCAATGGATTGTGATGGGCACCATGTGATTTTTTTTTTTTTTTTTTGGT
>NW_008795022.1:102596-110185 GCF_000699145.1 Aptenodytes forsteri | reverse complement strand
AAGATAAAGTATTGTGGCAAGTAGAACTATTTACAAGGTCAGTTTGAGTTCTGCAAATAATTGGCCTTCTTTTCAACTCCTGCTCTCTTAAATTATTATTATTAGCATTCAAATAATCAAAATGGTGTGTTTTTCAATGTTCAAAACTGTTTCCACTTTTCATTATTAGATATTTTGTTTAAAAGTTTAGTTGCTTTAATTTTAAAATAAGATAAAAAATTTCATTCTAATGACAAAAAAATGTTTCATTTTGGGTTGAACAAAATGTTTATCTTCAGGTCATACAAAATCTTTCATTTTTGTTTACTTTGATGAGAAAAAAAGTGAAGCTCTTCCATGTTTAATATAATAAATTTTTCTCATCACATCTTCCACCAATCTGAGTCTAAACTCACTTACCTGTGTAATCCAAGATATAAATATATCATAAATTTCAATTCAGGGTAAAGGAAAACAAGGGTTTTTTACAGAATAAAGAAGGTTATAGAGAAGATCCTCATGCTGTAGTGTGTGAACATCATGTAGTCATTTAATAGATATAAATATTTAATGTGAGTATTAGATCAAGTGAAAGACTCTGGTGTCTGAACACTGGGTCTTTGAATACTGGAATCCAAAATCTTGCCTTAAGTGTCTCAGAAAAGTGATCTAAAAAGTATGTTCTGAATAATCATAATCTGAAATGTTTCTACTTTAGAATGCTACGATTCCTGGATTAGGGTTACCTAATGCACCCAAAGTCTCAGTTAAAACATAAATTCCAAAATCTTTTATTTAATGTGTCATCTTAAAAAGCCATGCTTCTTTTAAAAAGTAAAAAGTTAACTAATCAATAAAAGGAAGAACTTATGCTTTGGGAATTGGAAAAGCCAGATCCAGTATTCTTCTCAACCTGAGGAGATTCAAATGCACATCTCCCAGAAATGTACCCAGTAGAAGATAATCTGGGAAAATTAATCCTATACATTTGTTGTGCTGTTATTGCACAACTACGCAGGAGCATGATTTGGTGATAAATTCAAATAGAATGGAAGTGGGACCTCACTTGAGTTCTCATACCTCCACTTCTACCCTTTTTCTTTCTCCTGACTTGCTCAGTTACATTTTCTGAAAAGTCTGGCCATTCTTAAGGGAGTTAGCACTGCTCTGACGATGCTGACCAGGTCACTGGGTTTACATATTGGTCTGCTTATTTTCTTAGTGTCAGTGGAGTTTGCATGGGACTTGAACACACGTTAAAATGTTTCCAGGTATATGCACAGTGAAGAACTACAGATGTTTCAGGGACTGTTGGATGTTGTTCACTAGGTTATGCAATTAGATTTGTGGTGGTGCTAGCCTGAGGTATTCTGGACCACAGAAGGTTCTTTGTTACTTAGTCTGAACAATCTTGTTTTGGGAGCTAAGATCCTTGTTTCGGCTTAGTCTCTAAATTACTTGTAGCAGCTCACCTTTTAAGTCTGTCACAAAACCAGGAATTTAACAAAAGTACCAGAAGTCTTTTGCTAATACTGTAACCTTTCTTGCCTCCTACAGAAGCTTGTGCAGATTCTTACAGGTAGCACTTTGCACATTGCAGTCATATCCATGAACATTTAAATATGGCGCAATTAGCAGGAGATTACATATAGCCTGAGGTAGAATCCAGCCTGAAGTTTCTTCTTTATTGAAAGGAGGCACTTCCCCTCCTTATTAAAAGGAAACACTTTGTTGTCGCCATAAAACTGACTATTATAAAATATTATTCTAGGTAGTAGGTAAAATTTAACTGAATCTTGAGATGCCCACAGTATGGAAGCAGCAATATAATCATTTGATGTTGAGAAGATGTTTCAAGAAACTAAACATTGAACTAATGGCTTTTATTTGTAAACAGGTGACATAACATTGTTATGCTTAATTATCTCTGGCCTCTGTATTACTCAATTATGCAGGCACTCATTTACCCAAGTAAATACTCATTAAAACAAATATCTATGCTACAAATAGGAATTTACCTTACTCTTGCTATTACAAAAAACACTGGAAAAATCTCAAGGAAAAGCTACATCAAGAGCCATCTTGTAGCTTAAGCACAATTTGAGAAAACAAATATATGTTGCAATGAGATGGTGAGAATATTTGTATGCAAATGTGTAAAAACTCTCAGGGCTTATAGGTGAAAGACCGTGGGCTTTGCAAAGGGAAAGGAGTGATTTTAGTCCAGCTAAAATAGAATCAGTCAAAGGTGAAAGGAACCGACTATCAGTTGAATAAGTAATAATAAGTAGCAAATATGTCCTCTGTGTTGCCTAAATCTAGAGCAAGTACAAGGGTTCATGAATCTAATTCAGGACTTCAAAGCCATCATCAGCTTTTTATGCTTAAACTAACAAGGCTTGCAAGAAAGCAGGCCAGGTTTCCTCTAAAATTTCAAATTCAAAGAATACACTTTAAAATTTAATAGACTACTATTTGCTAAAGTAAACATTTTGGTCTCAGTGGTGACACATGTGCCCATACAATCGTGGTTTTTTTTTTAGAGTGTCCCAGCACTCTCAGAGGCTAGCTACTATAACATATCATGCCAGAATAACCACTTAAAAGACACGTATTTCAACAGTAAATTAGATATACATTTTTATGTATACACAAAGTTCTTCAAATAAGACATCTATCTTAGGTATGTCATTACCTTCTATATGATGTTGAAGCTTGTACACTTTTCTTTCACTGAAAAGGGAACTGGAAGAAGTTACTACTTCTTTCCTAGGGCTTGATGTCATGAAGACTCAAAACCTTTACATTCATCCAGCAAAGCACTTAAACACATATCTCAGTTTAAACAGTAATTCACATCCAGCTGGGAGTAAGAACATACTTAGAATCACACAGGTACATCTCTGGACATTTGGTACTTTGCAGCACCCAACCCTTATGTTCTACAAGTCACAGACATGAATGCATTGTTTAGCCTTTATGTAGGGAAGAAAAAAGATGCACGGGCCTGTTAGTGACTTTCAACGTATATTGTAAATATCTGCACCTGCACTATTTTTAAAGCTTGGTTTATTTTTGCAGCTGAGTGAAAGGTACTGCTTGGTTTACAATGCATAGTAAATCCAATTAAGGGAAAGGAGCTGCAGAAATTCTTTTCACATTGAGATCAAAACCAGCTTTGCTAAACCATGTAATTTTTTCCAGTAAGCATAGAACAGAGACACTTATATGCATTAAAAGGAGTTTCTCCATGCAATAAATGTTACACATTAGCCAGTATCTTCTTTTTGTAATACATCTGTCATTGAAGGAAACATAACATTGGAATTATGAATAACATCTTGTTTATTTAATGTCACTGTACACAGCTTTTGTATTGTCTATGAATGTGTCTATAAACGTTTCAATTTATCCATACAGAAATGACCTGGACTGTGATCACTGTAATGGCAACAGTTTCAATTAGTTTCTTTCACAGTGAATTTGGTACTGATATTTCCTCTCTCTTCAGTGGAAGGAAAAAAGAAAAATGTGAGGTGTACCTTAGTGCATGGAAAAGAAAGCATAGCAAATGGGACATGTTTCTTGTATGCCTGAGGATTTCGGCTTGGCATTTGGATCAGGCGACATGGAAAGGTAGGCAGAATGAGAGATAACATATCTAAACCTGCTTGCACAATGTGAAATCCCCCCTTCATTCCAACTGTCTCCAAGCAACAACAGCAAAATCTCTTGAGTTAATGTACCAAGTAATAAACCAAAGCAGAACTTTTCATTTTTTTTTTTTAAAAATAACCTTTACAAGAGAAATGCAGAAGGCGAGGAGGGAAAGATAAAGAGATCTCCTTCTGTTAGTTTAATACATTTGTGATTCTCTTAGATATCACAGGGACAATCTTGATTTAGAAGTGTAGATGATAAGGAGCAGATGCTAAACAAGGTATGCTTTCCTCAGATGAACCAAGGTGAATTTCTGTTATGAAATCCAGCATAAATGAAAGATATTAGATTAAAAATAACTCATGCTCTGCACTCCAGGAACTCTTGGGAGAGTTAGCAAGTGTGCCAGTAGGGGCAAGGAGCTATTGGCATCATGTTTCCTTGGGAATATTGCTGCTAGCAAAGAGGAAAAGGAGACTGATGTGTGTTTTTAATGATCTTCAGGTTATTTCTGAAACTTCTGAAAACTCTTTAAAGTGGAATGGAGATTAGGAAAGTGAAAATAGTTTTGAAATGTCTATTTAATTCTATCACTTTTTCCCTAAGTCTTATCTCCAAACCAAAACCAAATCCATTTTATTGTATGGAAACGCAGCGTCTGTTAGGTTCATACATACTGCTGTATTTATGGGTTAAGCCATTTGCTTAGATGAAAATCTATCAGAGTAGTTTAGGAAAAGATTAATATTGTTACCTTTCATAAAAGCAGAGAGGACTACACTAAAAAATATTCACAAATACTTCCTTCTCTAGTAGTTGTATTCTCATCCCTACATAATTTCAAGTCAATGAATAACTTAATATCATGTAGTACTTGTTAAGTGATAAAAAGCTTATCTGCACACACAAAGAAAGAACAGAGAAACAATGGCAGGAGGAGTAACTCAATAACCTGCCCCAGCTGCTCCCAGGCCACTGGCAACAAGAGTCACCACCTTGACAAAACCAGAGGAACACAGGGACAAAATGACAGGCAGGAACCCAAATCAAGGGCTCTGGAAGAATGTCCACCTTGCCCAGGCCCCTCCTGGGGCTGTCCCTACAGAACCATCAGCTCTGTTGTCCAGGCATGAGACCTGTCACAATGTCCCATCCAGAGCAGCTCTCTGGATCACCTTTCAGACTAAGGGGGGTCATTACCTAGGGGTGTGGGATACATTATGTGGTGCAGGGAAAGAGTTATTTTAGGATTGCACAGCGCTTATTATAGGATGTTTAGGGGACGAACCAGAGGCAGAAAAAGGGAGGGATTTACTTGATGTGGGTAGGAAAAAGTGTGGGAAATAGAGGGATAAGGAAAAAAATGGGTCCATTGTCATATAAATAGTTTGTTGGTCAATATCCTTGTCTGTCCACACCCTGTGCCTGATCACCTCAGTTTGTCCTATCTCCTTATTAAACTCCACCTTCAACTATTTTCTGATAAGGGGGTCTTTAGTCTGTGTGTATATGGGGGTGAGTGCAGATGTGCAAGTGAGTGTGTGATCACTAGCAAAGATCAAGCTGGACTAGCCAAGGAGTAGGTGAAGTGGCCTGAGAGCCAGGAGGCGCATGGGCCTCTAAGGGCCACTTCTGGGTGTGAAAGTACCTCTGTGTCTCTAAGGCCAAGAGCACAGGCAGGCTGGCTGTGGGACCATGTGTGTGTGTATGTGTGTGTGTGAGGGGGTCTGAACCAGCCACTGGAGTGGGGATGAGACCTTGGGGTCTCGTATGTCCAGATTCCAGCAACTGGGGAGACTGGGATCAAGGGGCAGCTACCTGGCAGACTGAGTGTCTGAGCCCAGCTGCTGGATGGACCCACCTTGTACATATGCATATACATATTTTCACACCATCGGAACTCCATCCTGCTCAGTCAGAGAGGGGAGGAGGATGAGACCATTGGTGCTGTTGGTGTTCGTGTGAGTGCTCTGTGTGTCTGCCTGTGATCTGTGGCCAGACCTGTATATATGTGTGTGTATATATATATATATATTGTAGATAGCGTAAACTACTTAGGTATACACACTCGGCCTCACTACTGGAGAGACTGGGTGACTGAGTCAGACTAGAAGGAAACCAGGCCCTGGACACAGCTGCAGGAGGTCCAGGTAATGCAGAAGGAGGGATCCTCTACATTTCCAAGCTCATCTGATTGTGTAATCTCAACATCACTCAAGATAGAACACCACCTGCAATTCAGAAAATTGCATTTAATATTTTTTATTTTCTGATTTTCTGTTACCCGGGACACTTTTATTCATTTTAGCATGATTTGCAAAGTCAAATGTCAAATTGGTTTGTCTTTTTATAAATGCTTAAAGGTATCCAGAAATCATTCTAAGTTTCCAAAGCTTAATAGAAATAAAATTCTTTTTATCTGGCTGAAAATGTTATGATTTTTATTGGTTTGTCATTTTTCACAAAAACAGGCAAAAACAATAATGATGAAAAAGAAGCAGAAATATAGAATTTCTTGCTGGTTTTGGCAGTCTTTCTACTTTAGGGGTTTGTTTAAGGTATGTCTTAAAATCAAATCCTTTTGTCATGCTACTTTGTTGAAATAAGGCCATTATGCCCAACACAAATGCCCAAGCAATAAGAAAATATAATCACCTGCATTTTACAAACAGGATAAAGTAAACAAGGGAGTTCCAAAGCCTGAAATGAGGCTTTCTGCTTCACAAAGAAGTCTGGTTTACTTTTAATGGTTTATGACCTTTGCAGTGGGATATTATGTGCTTCTTGCAAACACGCATACACCTCAGTATTTGCAACTTCATGCCAGGCAGCACTAAGGTTAAGCATAAAGAAGGCAGCATGTCTGTATCAGCTTCCAAATCCTTCTATCATACCTTTGAGGTTGCTGTATCTGTCTTTTTCTAGAGAGATGTTCAAAACTGAACCTGCCATACGCACCAAAGAACATGAAGGCTTGTACTGTGTGAACAGCAGACACCTCGGCAGGCGTTGGCAAGGGAGTTATCATAGGAAAATTGAATTGAATGGTGCTAAATTTAATCTTGTCTAGCTCCTCACTCAGAGCAGTATCAACTGTACCTATTCTATTCCTGACAGACCTTTACCTTCTCTGTAAAGCCCTCCGATGGCAGTGATGGCCCTGCCTGCTCTGCCTTTCTTTCCTGGTGCCCGTGGCTCTGACTTTCTATTCCAAAGCACTGGTGCTTTTTCCCAAGACTTTCCCTGAATCTTTCTTGCTGCAGTTTTCTCCTTCTCATATCCACCATGGAAAATGGGAAAAGACAGTTTCTTCATCTGTAACAGCTTCTTTTGTGTGTGAACAGTATTACCCTTCCTCCCTTTTCTTAGGCTAAACAACATTACATCTTTTGTACAAATTGCATATAATGGTTTCCTCCCTCCTGTATTAGTGCATCCTGCCTGTGGGGGATCTTAACTTGTTCCAGAACTTTTTTCCCTAGCTTGCTTACAATACTGTCATATTAATCAGTGTCAAAGGCCATCCCAAAGTCAAGATGCATATCCATACCACTTCTTTCCTACACACAAGATCTATTAGTCAGTTGTAGAAGGAAATGTACTTTGCTTAACATGATTTGGCCTGACAAATATACATCAGCTGCTTGTTATCTTCCCCATATTTACAAATTGGCTATTTGATTATTTGTTTTGGAGTTCTTCTGAAGGTAGAATCTATAATCCTTGAGGTATTCTCCTGTTGTTTGCTGAAGTTCAGTGCTGCATTTTCCCTTTCTCTGGTCTTTTGATCCATCTGCCATCCTCTGCAAATTCTCAAGAATAACTGCTGTCATTTAAGAGATTACTTCAGCTATCTTTTCATTACCCTATCATGAAATTCATCAGACCCAGTGTCGTGGTTTAATCAGTCAGCACAACTGAGCACCACGCAGCCGCTCGCTCACTCCCCC
>NW_008795022.1:99919-102443 GCF_000699145.1 Aptenodytes forsteri | reverse complement strand
GCCAGCTTTCCCCAGTTTATGTACTGAGCATGACGTCACATCGTATGGAATGTTTCTTTGGCCAGTTTGGCTGTGCCCCCTCCCAGCTTCTTGTGCACCTCCAGCCTTCTCAGTCGGTAGAGCATGGGAAACTAAAAAGTCCTTGGCTAGTGTAAGCATTACCTAGCAACAACTAAAACATCGGTGCGTTATCAACTTTGTTCTCATCCTAAATCCAAACCACAGGACTGTACCAGCTACTACGAAGGAAATTAACTCTATCCCTGCCGAAACCAGGACACCCAGCCAATCTGAAAAAACTAAATATGCTCTTAGCTGTCATTTTCATCTTCTGTCCAAAGATCTCGGCATTTGTTGTTTGTATTAATTAAAGTTGTTCTTTTCAATTGGACAAAGGCATCCTAAATTATGCTTAGGTCACCTGCTTGTTATCAAGTGTTCCTTCTTATTGAGTGGTGACCAATTATTGCCTTGTTTTTATTTTTATTGCTATTACTGTGGAGTTAATTCTTGATATTTTGGATGTCTCTTCCTGTTTGGATCTCATTTCATGTCTGTCAAATCAACTTCCAGTTGGTTCCAAGGAGCTTGGCTGGTTTGGTTTTCCATTCACTCTTTGCATGTGTTCCCCTTGCTTTTGAATCAATGAAGAGCACCAGATTTATCCAAGTAGGTCACTTGCTACCTCTTTTAGCTGTCATAGTTTACATGAGTGCTCTAAATTTAATTTCTTTGAGAAAATGTCAGTTCCTCATGACACTTTTTCTCCCTTTGACTTTCTTCACATGCAGTGTCTCTTACGAAGCGGATTAATTTATTGAGAATAATTTTATTGAAATTTTCTTCAAGAATCATAACAGATTTTGAAGATCACTCCCAAAATGCATTTTAGCTCTTCAAACAACCTTTCCCTACTGACTGGGAGTAAATCTACAGAAAAATTCCCCCTATTTGTTCTATTTCTTTCTTCATTTTCTCTGTCAGTTTCTGTAGTATTGGACACTAGCCTTAATTGACCTAGAGCATATATTTGGATTCTAAATCTACATCTGTTAAATTAAACAGTACCTTGAAATGTTCGATTGCACTGCAATGTGATTGTTGATATTAATAAGCTGCTAGAATGGATCCTCTTAAATTTCTTCTGAAATGTTCCTTGAAAATCAGGGCATTCCAGGAACCACTTCCATTAAGCAGTTTTCATGCAGTCACCCTGTTCTGGAGAAAAAGAGTTACTCACAGAGATACTGGCAGTTTTGAGCCAGCTGGTCTTAGTAAATGAAATCATTACTGAGTCACCATGCTGAATGATAGCTACATTTGGAACTGTTCTTGATTAATTCTCAGAAGTTGCTTACTTGGACATTCTTGCCACCCCTTTCATGAAAATGGAAATTCCTTCCTTTCATAAAGTAGAAATATGAGATGTCCCAGTGTCCAGGAATGGATCAGACTGCAGCATGTGGCAAAACAACTCTGGTCCCATTGTTTAATAGTGCTTTGTTCTGTAATGCAGTATTCGCACAAAAGCTTACAGAGATTCATGCCTTCTGCTCTAGATAAACTAGTCATTTGCCCCCCAAAATTTGATCTCTTCTATAAACACAATATGGTGAAAAAGGTCACAATAAACTTCATATTACAGATTTTCTGTTGCTTTTACTGCTTTATTGCTAAATTTTTGACATATTACTGTTCTCCAGCTAACAACCTTGTCTCTTTACCTTTGTATATAATTAACTGAACATCAGAAAACATCATCAATCAGAAATTCCTCCTCACTTCTAGTAAGGAAATAAAATAGCAAAACAATTTTATGGCCATAAAAATTGATCTGCCTCAGGGTTCTGAGTGCTGCTTTCTTTATAGACTCTATTTGCTGAGAGAAAAAAGTAAAGCTTTGGAGTAAGTTTGTAATACATACTGTATAATATTTCCACAGTATTAAACATGTTTTGGTGTTTGTTCAAGCCACTTGTGCTGACTGGAGAATTCCAGTACTGATTATTTTTTGTGTAGTACACCAGAAGAATAAAAAATATCCTAATAGACCTGCTGAGCCAACAGGCCTGATTCAGCAGAGTATGTAAGTCAAGAATAGTAACTGGGATAGTATGATTAAGGAATGCTACGTTCTCTGGACAATGTGTGGAATAAAATGAGATAATTAATAATGTATCTAGTAGTTTTGACTCTCCAGACGAAATGGCTGAAACATTTATAGCTGTTTTAACTGGGGGCAGCTCTCAGCATGGTTCCAGAGGGAAACCGTCCTGATTTCGGCTGGGATAGAGTTAATTTTCTTCCTAGTAGCTGGTATAGTGCTGCGTTTTGGATTTAGTATGAGAATAATGTGATAACACATTGATGTTTTAGTTGTTGCTAAGCAGTGGTTATACTAAATCAAGGACTTTTCAGCTTCCCATACTCTGACAGCGAGGAGGTACACAAGAAGCTGGGAGGCGGCACAGCCAGGACAGCTGACCCAAACTGGCCAAAGGGACATTCCATACCATGTGATGTC
>NW_008795022.1:67146-99652 GCF_000699145.1 Aptenodytes forsteri | reverse complement strand
CACGGGGGAGGGAGAGTGAGTGAGTGGCTGTGTGGTGCTTAGTTGCTGACTGGGGTTAAACCATGACAGAAACTCAGACTCAAATCTTTGGAAATATAGTGAGATACCATAGTCTTTCCAGTATTATACTGTTCTTAGAGAAGCCCTTGATAACTACATTCATACTTATATTAAGCATATTTTTAAATACCTTGGTGATAAAGGGCCCAAGTAGTTACAAATTACAATTATCAACAGCCCTGTTCCTCTCAGACTGTAAATTAGTCAAATGTGATTGAGAGGATAAACTAGGGAAATTACTTCAGCTACATATGGCACTTGCGACGAGTTACACTCACAGTAGTGGAGCTGTACTGAATATTAGGGTTGGATTTCAGACGTGAGAGTTGTTTTAGGTTTCTGAAAAATGTTATTGACTTTTTATTATGAAGCAATTATGTTTCTTAAAAAAAAGCAAAAAATGTTGAATCTTAGGACTTTTTAAAAATTCTGATATGACTTAGATAAAGAGTGCTGAGGCCTAAAAACCTCCTCAACACCATGCATTTGTTAAACTCAGTGAATATCTGAATCTCGATCTTTGAACAATGTTATTAGATGACCTTGACAGAAGGAGTTGTAATGAGCTAGTGAAATCTGGTGCTGATATAAAGGCATTTCAACACAGGGGATGATCAAAATGTTATACAGGAAAAGTCAACTACTTTCAAACTTTACAAAACAGAAATTGGACGCAATATAATAATAAAACAAAGTTCAAGGTCACTTGCTCAGGAGTTAATAGGAAAATCCACAGTAAACTTGGGAAGAAAAAGATCTGTCCATTGTGATTAGTCAAAGGACATCCCTGAGCTTCAGTATGATGAAAACTGAAGTTTAATAATTATGCAAGTAGTATGGCCATAGAGAAGGTAATGGTTATCCCTGACTATAACATATCAAGTGTTTCTAAAAGATTAGAGAAAAACAAAATGTGTATGCTGGCCATGAGCAAATTTAGGTTAGAAGTTAGAAGTTACATTTTCCATTATTCCACCCAAAATATCTTGGCAAGACTGTTAGATACAGCAGTTAAGCAAATAGCTACACTTTATGTCCCTGCAGTCCTTTATAAAGAAAAATCTTTTCATCAGTTGTGAACCTATTCTAGTATGAATCCACTATTTTTAGAGTAACCAATAGGTGGCTGGTAGGCTGATGGCAATGATGTTACCAGATGTCTTCTACACCTGATTACAATGTCCTCCTTGCCACTTTGGAAATCCTGCTAGCCTATATTCACTGTCATTTTTGTAGGTTATCCAATTATATTTCTGGTGGATGTCAAAGCTGGCTGGATACCTCCATGCAGTGAAGTCATGTCTGACATATTTAACTTGGATTCAATGACATTGTTTCTAACATTTTTAACTTGGATTCACTCTTTGCCTGAGCTGCTAAGTTTGAATGGTAAATCATTGTGCTGTGTGAAATTATTGGCCTGGATATGCTTTAAGATTATTCCACGGTGTTTTATTTGCAGACGCCTCTCAATATACTGTTTTCCAAGAATACTTTCCTTCTGTCACAGGCTATCAAAGTAAATTAAAAATTTCTTTAAGAAACCAGGTTATCTGCATTTGGAAATGCTTATGAGGACCCAGGCTATTTCTGAGTTGAAAGAAATGTTAAACTATTAGCACTGAAACTGGGAAACTGGGAGATGGGAAATGATGATAAAGCTGAATTAGTGATGTTTGGAAGCCAGCTGCAAGATGGCAGAAAAAAAGCTGGATTGGCAGGAGGCAATAAAAGAAGGCATAGTAAAAACACCAAAAGGGTTTTCCTTCTGCCTGGTGCTTTAATTTGAAGTGTTTTGGAATGGGAAATTCTAGCCTGCCTCTGAAAGGGAAACGGGATAAAAGAAAGCAATTGTTTTGTTTTTATTTCTCCAACAGTCATCATTATTTTGTAACAAAATAATTATTTCTAGTCTAGACCAGTGTTCCACCTTTTCATTTAAAAATATCATGAATCTATAAAGACTACTTTGAGGCCTGAAATAAAGTTTTTGTTTTGTTTTATAAAAGTTCCACTCATTTTGAAATTTGAATGAATAAGGTAGGTCGTCTCGGCATATCCCAGAGAATGTGAAAATACAAAGTGAAAGAGCAGAGGGGAAAGAAGGGGTCAAGGACGTTTTCAAATTTTCATGAATCTAAGGACTATTCCTGTTTATATAAATGTTGAGTTTCAGCAGAGTAATTTATGTATACCCTCATTTGGCTGTCAGAGCAATGATTGCTGTGGATGCGTATTTAATCCTAAAGAACGGCTGTTTCTGATCTTGCATGCAAAAATTCATAAATGATGACTGATTGTAATAATTTATTTTTGAATATTAACAT
Organism: Aptenodytes forsteri; assembly: GCF_000699145.1. Classification (NCBI taxonomy): domain Eukaryota; kingdom Metazoa; phylum Chordata; class Aves; order Sphenisciformes; family Spheniscidae; genus Aptenodytes; species Aptenodytes forsteri. The sequence continues at coordinate 97,265 of NW_008795022.1, read as the reverse complement.
TTACAATTCCATGCGCTTGCTGATTTTTAAGCTTATTTTCAATACACAGAATGTTCAGTACATTTGTACGTTCCATGACCTTGTTTCCTGAGGACTTGAGGAATGTAATTGCCTTTCTTACCATGCATCTAAGTCCTAAAGAAACATCTTTGGCTATTTAAAACGTGAGTAAATAGTAATAAAAGTGATACAAAGGAAATGTCCTTGCTATGGGACAGTGGGGGAGAGAGTGAGAAAGGTAATCAGTCCTAAACAAAAATATTTACAGACTTGTGAATACCCACAGATTAAACTTACATTTTCAAGTTTTAAAGTAATTACTAATTGAAGAAACATTAAATGCGGCTCATGAGACTAAAATCTATACTTTTACTTTCCCTACAAAACACTAAATTTATTTTTCTAACAGTATAAAATCCTTTTAATGTCAGTGATTCTTATTTGGTAGCTAAGACTACCCATTTCCTTTGAAATTTCTTGCCATTACAAGACAATCCACACAAACAAATTGTTAAACATATGCAGGGACCTGCAAACTGCAAACTGCCCAGGATTCTTTTAGGTTCTGGTAACAGATCTCCCAACTTTTCATCTTTTACTTCCTTTCTTGAATGCCTACACCTTCACTATGTCATTACATTTACTCTAGAAATAAGAATGAAACAGCTATCCAGCACGGATGAAAGTGCTATGTCTATATACTATAAGACTTGGAAACGCTTTGATGATTTTGAGGAAACACACCATATAATAACGATGTTTTTATATCTTTTATAGCTAAAATGAGAGTCTAGATAGTTTGCAGGAGAGCATTTTTTTAGACGTGAGGCGAGTCAGGTGGTAGAAAGAGGCCACTCTCATTTTCTTGGGTATGGATCCCCAACTAGCAGTCAGTCAGTCAGTACCTGGTAGTACCAGCGTGCATTTCTGCTTCTCCTCATTGGGAATTTTAGGGATATTCTTTCACATTTCAAGAGAGGCCAGACTACAGCCTGTCCCTCAAAGTTGCATTGGGTGTAGGCGTCAAGGATTTGGTAGCAGGGGGGCTGTAGGGGTGGCCCCTGTGAGGAGAGGCCAGGGCTGCCCTGTGCTGAACGCAGGGCTCCAGCCGGTTCCAGTGGATCCACCGCAGGGCACAGCTGAGCCCGGCAGCAAAGACGGGGGTGCCTCTGGGAAAGCGTATTTAAGGAAGGGCAGTAAATGTCAGGCAAACAGAGGAGGAGGGGAAAAAAGTGAGAAACAGAAGTATGAACACCAAAGTGAGAGAAGTAGGGGAGGAGGTTCTCCAGGCACTGGAGCAGAGATTCCACAGCAGCCCACGGGGAAGAATACGGTGAAGCAGATAACCACATTGCAGCCCGGGAAGGACCACACTGGAGTAGGTGGAGCATTCCCTGAAGGAAGTATGGCCCACAGAGAGTACACGTGGGAGCAGGGGAAAAGTGTAAGGGGGAAGGAGTGGCAGAGAGGAGCTGCTATGGACTGACTGACCGCCATACCCTCTGTGGGTATGTATTATAGCAACTAATATTTCTATATCTCGATATGCACTGGCTATTTTACAGTTGCAGACTGTCTTCTAGGATGTTTTGTTTTGTTCCCAGATTAACACAAAAGCAAGAATGCCCATTTTAGATCATCACAAATAGTATTATTTAAGCAGTCTTAGCAGAGAAACCAAGGATTGCAAAAGATCTTAGAGAAAATAACTCCTGTATTTCTGTCTGTGGTCATTTGGCAGCTGGATTGAAGCCAAAAGTGGCCATTCATCACTTGTATCAAATTGTACATTCCAGTATACAGACTTCTAATAAGGACTAAAATGTTTTGGGACACTCCCTTCCCCCCAAAAACCCCCAAACCAAAACCCAAAACAAACAAAAAAAACCATCCCACCCCTGAACTTTTAACCTATTAGTATTAGGCTGTTGTGTTCACTATTGGCTCATAGTTTTTTCTTTCAATAGTTGTTCATACATTATAGAAAGAATTTTGTCCTTTACTAAAAAAGAAAATCAGGCAATAAAACCATATTGAAAAGTTTTCTAGTTTCATGGGAGGTAGTAGTGATGGTATCAGGGTAAAGAATGGTGCAAACACATTACTGGATTTCCCTGATGCAGCTACTACTTTTGCACCTGTTGTTATGTGCATATGGAAAGCTTTCTCTGAAAACCTACCTCTGCCTGTTCAAAATAAATTGTTTATACAATCCTGACAGTGCTCTGCTGTTTGATGGTCCATCAGTACATCATTTAAGTATGTGTTTAAAAAACAGAAATAAATGGTGATTTTTCAAAGTGCTTAGCTGAACTGGAACATGGTATTGTAGTAACATATAATACATTACCAAAAAACCAAATCCTAAAATCTTTATTAATTTTTTTTTTCATTTTTTGTTCCTGTCAAATCACCACTAAATTCAATAGAAGCTGCAGTTCTTTGTTCACTCCAGTATTTATTCCAAAATGAATTGAAGCAATGCTCTGAATATACACAGTTACACAGGCTACTGCAATGGATTTCAGTGTGACATTTCAACACTGAGTGTGACATTTCAACTCTGAATTTGTTATACACAGTCTAATTTTTATAGGTCTCTCTTAAGTTAACTCAATTTTATGACCATGAAAATTGCTACCTACATAACATTAAATTTGAAAAATAACTTCCGTGAAATACGATCCTTATGCATGGTACTTACCATAGTAAATATAACCTCTCTGTTACAGGCTGCTTGTCACAGTGAAATGGAACCGGGAAGTTTATAGGTAAGGATGGTACAAATATTCAGCACAAACTGTTCTTACATTCTTTTTATTTATTACAAAAAGCAAAATTGAGTCAACATAATTTCATTTTTAGTGTGAATATTTCTTACACAATACCATGTATTTTCTTTGCTCATATATGTTTTGGTAGTTAAGAGGAGTTTTTTTCACATAGGTAGTCTTCGAAAAGAAATTGGTATATATTTTCAGACTGTTGTGGTTTAACCCGGCAGGCAGCTAAACACCACACAGACATTCTCCCACTCCCCACCCCCCCCGCAGCAGGATGGGGGAGAGAATCGGGGGGAAAAAAAAAAAAAATTTTTAAGTGATGCACAATGCAATTGCTCACCACCTGTTAACTGATGCCCAGCCAGTTCCCAAGCAGCGGTTGCTGCCTCCCAACTAACTCCCCCCAGTTTATATACTGAGCATGACGTCATATGGTATGGAATATCCCTTCGGCCAGTTTGGGTCAGCTGTCCTGGCTGTGCCCCCTCCCAGCTTCTCGCTTGGCAGGGCATGAGAAGCTGAAAAGTCCTTGACTAATGTAAGCACTGCTTAGCAACAACTGAACCATCAGTGTGTTATCAACAGTATTCTCATCCTAAATCCAAAGCACAGCACTGTACCAGCTAGTAGGAAGAAAATGAACTCTATCCCAGCTGAAACCAGGACACAGACCTGAGGGCCATGTGATCCCATACCTGACTTACACAATTACCAGTACCAGAGCCTTCAGAAAAAGTGCAAGTTCTTCAGCATAAGCAGAATTGTGTAAAGTCTTTAAATGTTAAAGGTTTCTAAACCTGGCGGGCTTCTGGACCTGCAGGTTCCTGCTGTCCCAGTCTGATAGAAGTGGCTGCTGCTGCTCACATTTGCAGGTCTGACCAGTAACAAGGAGCTCCAAACACGCAGATGCACACACAGCAACATAACCACCACACAGCTCAACACAGCCACAAGAGCAGTGCCTTATTGGCATCCACACAAACACCAACAGCTCTTACATAAACATGGATAACATAGACCCCAGCTCTGCAGATCAGGATGGGGCTTTGCTAATGTCTCTCCCACACACACATACTCAGAGATTCGCCCAGTAGTTGGCCCTGGTCATTTTGTTCATCCAAGGCTGGCCCCCAGATCCCAGTCACTACAGTTGCCGGTCCCCCAACAAACAGGCCCCTGTGACCCATAGCCTCTTCTCCAGTTGTTGCCACCCAGGGGTCTTGTCCTACTTGCCACCTGGTCTGGCTTGAAGTTTGCTGGTGACTGCATGCGTACACCGCACAGAAACACACTGGAAAGAACACTCACACAGCAAACAGTGAGGAATAAAGCTCACTGAGGAGATCGGACAGCAGTCAGGTGCAGGCTTAGCCATACAAGAACAGTGACAGTTTGTTTACATTTGGGCAGCTCTTTTATCCTGGTTTCTCTCCATTTTCCCACACTTGTTCTTCTCCAAATCACTTGGCTCCCTTCCTTTTTATGCCTTTCATTCTTCTTTTAAATGTCCCATAATAAGTTTTATACAATCCCATATGACACCTCAACTGTCCCACAATAAATTTGCTTTTTCCCATGAGACTAAGGATAATCTTGTTTCCCCCCTCTTACCAGTTCAGAAGTTCAGTTTGAACTTCCTCAAGGCTTTGGGTGATTCTTTCAATGGCCCATCAATCAGGAACCTAAGAGTCCTGATCTATGATATTGACTCTGTTATCTCCTGTACCTTAGAGGTTATACACCTGGGTGTTTAATTTTTTTCCTCTCCTGTGTCTCATACTACACTCTTATGCTGAATATACAGTAACCAGATACCCCCACAAATTGCATAAAATTCCACTAAAGTGATCTCTCATAGTAAGTGTCCAGCTCATGTCTTGAGGCAGAAGGCTTAGCAGTCTTTCTCAGTTTTCTCATCAGTATTCTTAAGCTGTTGGAAATTAGTCCCACAGTTTAATTACGCATAATGTGAAGAAGTATTTTCTCTTACTGTTTTTTTTTTTTTTGTTAAAATCCCTGATTCTTTTATTATCATTGTGCTGTCTTTCTAATTGTGGTGTAAGACCAGAAGAACAGACATTTATCTTCTGTCGGCCATTCATTATTTGATATGCATTCATCACAGCTCTTCGCTATGAATGTTCTTTGTAAAAAAGTCTCAGTCTTTTCAAACTCTTTTCAAATGAGTGTCTTCCTTGATCTTGGTCATTCTTTCCAGGCTTCTCTTCTCCATGTAGGTTTTTTTGAGGTAAATAAGCAATAAAAAACATGGGCCTTCTCAGAACAGGAAAGAGGAGATTTAGGTAGCATTCACCTTCATCCTCAGTTATCTTATTTTGATGTTGGCAACCCATTCCCTTCAGCTGTGCACAGGTTCCTTCTTGATCTTGCAAAGCCTGGTAGAAGCTGGAATAATACATAAAGGCTGGGATCTTGTGCATAATCTATCTCCCAGCACCATGCCGTAGTGCATACAATGTTCCAGAGGATGCCAAAGTATTGATTTATACAAAAAAACTTTGAAACTCTGTGCTATTCATCATCTTACTTCTTATGCAGTCTAATGTTTTGTTTGCCTACTGACTGCAGTCGTAAATTAAGCAAATATCTCTCAATTACTGCAATGACTAATGGTTCCTTTCTTGAGACAGAGGTAAGCAAGCAGCTTAAGATTTTCTTCATGTATAAATTGCTTTGCACTTATTTATTCTGATTATCATTTCCCCCTTCACTTCGTTTGTTTAGTTCTTTCTAACATTTTCCTTAATCCTCTGGTTTGGATTGACTCAAATAATTTTGTAAACTTCAGATTTTGCTGTTACCTTGCTTGTCACTTATTAAATGTAATAAGCACTGTGGGATTTAAAATGAAAATGAATGACTTGATAGCAGCCAACACATTAATACTCTGTTTAGCTGTGCATATCAGATTTTAGGGAACAAGTTTGCCTAATAGTATAAATTTCTAACTGCATGAAATATGTGTAAAAAAATTGCAAAGCCTAATTATCATTATTGTAATGTCATTCAAATTCCTGAGTTGTCCAGTGTAGAAAGTACACAGTTTTTCAGGGTTTAGTTACTAAACAAAGTTATTAAATTTTGATGAACTGGTTTGGCCAAGTGCTTTGCAATTTTGCAGACATCACTCGATTTTGTTTAAAAGAAATCTGGATTTGTAGAGTGGTTTATGATATAATGTATATTTCCAAATGTCATGACATGTCAGCCAACTGTAAATTAATAATCCCTGATCTAGCATAGGTCATCTGTCCTCATTCTCCTAACTATCTTTCTATCTTTTTCCTGTACTAAAATCTTCCATGGTTATGGAACTGACTTTGGTAAAATAACTTTGGAAGCTGCTCCTGATATGAGAAGTCCTGACACTGAACTTCTAGAGAATTACAATCAGCAGTCAAAGATATGTAAATCAAATCCATACTTTCAGTTGACCTCATTAGGGACAAGACTTGGCTTCTCTTGTTGGAAATAACCAATGCTATCTAATATCCTTCTACAATCAAATTCCATCCTACAATAGATATTTAATACAGGTGCCTGACACGTATTAGGAATGCATTAGTTCTTCTCCTTTAACCAAAGAGAAAGAGAGAGAGAGTGTGCCTCTTGCTTGGACTAACTTTGACTGACAGTGGATGAGATGAATCCTACTTTTTATCACACATACAAATACAGGAGGAAGCCATAATTAGCTAACAGTTAAATATGGTATTAAAATGTCTGATTTTAATTTAGAAAACAGCTCACAATATTTTTGCAGCAAAACACAAACAGACAAACATGTATGTGAAAAAAATATGAACATTATTGAAATTAAAAGCAGCTTAGCAATAAGTGACTAACTGCATTTTTCTGTTTATACTAAAGAGCAGTGACAGATGCTCTGCCGTATATTCAATCTGTTTCAGTAAACTCTATCACAGTAAACAGATGAGTTGGGTTTTTTTTTTCAAATTAAAAAAAAGAAAGAAAAATCCCTTTTTCTCAGACCTTCAAATCCTTCAAGCCACATTTTCATTTAAGAACTTATTTTCTCTTCTAATGCCTTGTTTTAATGCTTAACTGTTCTATCATAGTGAGCCTGCTAGAGCAGAGGGTATCCATCTGCTTAAATTTTCAAAAGCAGCATCTTTTAACCAATACAAAAGGAAAGAACTCTAATACTGTTTCTTGAGAAACAGCTTTTAAACAATGTGTAAAATAGATAGATTTTTGCTTCCATGTCCTCTACTGGCACAGATAATAATCAAGTCTCCCAAAGAAAATTCAAGGACACAGTCCTTCGCAGGGGACTAACATTCAGAGACTACATAGCAGAGCTGTCTGGTAAAATACAAGCAGGGTAATGCACAGCTGTTCCTAAACCTGCCATTACTTCCTTTCTTTTGTTATAATGACAACAGTTGATAAATTTTGACAGCAAATCTTTCCAACCAAGGATCTGAGAGCAAAGAGTCTTGAAAATCTCTTTAGTTCAGTTTGGTATGTGCAAAGTTAATATTTAAAAAAAAAAAATGTTGATGGTATTTTCTTCTTCTAAAATACTTTCTCAAATTTCAGAGGGCAGTACGCTACGCAGAGAGAAGGATAATGGCAGAGTACTCTCAGGCTGTGGAAAGACATAGTTCTGTTGTGGGACGGCTCTCTTGTTCTTTTCCTGCTCAGTAACATAAGGAACAGGGGGCTGAGTGTCCTCTCCTATTTTGCTCATCCTGCAGATCTGTCTGTTTAGCCTGGCTGTTGGGTTTTATGTTTGGACTCTGGAGCAGATCTGCCCTTCTCTGAAGCACTAATCATTTGACACATCCGGAGAGTGGATTTGATGCATTACTTAATGTGATATTCTAAAGTTTATAAGCTTGAATTGCATACAATTTTACAACAGGATAGCGCTGCACATTTTATTGGGTCTACCTCTGATATACACAGGTGTAAATGAGTTTCAAAATCATAATTGGCCGTATTGATTGGAGTGTATATAGGGAAATCATGAACAGTTCTTTTTTAAGGAAAAGATACTTCTAAATTTGAGAGTATCATCAGTTCAGTGTGAGAGAGATACTTTGTACATTTGGCTAACACATATGGGAATGTAAAAATATTCCTTTTACTGTCATAAAATTCCCTAAATTTGTTGGAGTTTTACAGAAAAGAAGTTTAGTGAAGACAGTGAAAATACAACTAAATATTAAATATAAGACTATGTTGTCCAGGGAAAAAACAAGCAAACAATCAAACAAAGAGTATCTGAATGCATTTAGTTGAACAAATAAAATGATTGTTATGGAATGAATGCTATATAAACACACATGCCTAGATATGCTTATCAAATGGTATATAACGTACCCAGAATCAGATTTCAGTGTTTTTCTCTGTTAGGGCAATAATGCAGATTTCAAATTAAGTTAAATTCTGTAACAAGAATAATAAAACAATAATGCTCTTTCCTAAGTTGCCTTCAGCTCACTAGTGTGATTCAATTTGCCATAGAATTACATGGTCTAAAGTGAATATAATGAACATGTTTAGAGAATGAAGAGTTTCAAAATTATTCTTTCATATAGATGTACTTAGTGAGATGCTCATTAGCCAGTTTATTGCCTTGCTCTGTTTAGATACATATCTTCTTTTAAGCATTTTATGTTCTACATTTCTACTAAGGTAAACCAAGGGAAAGAAACCAGAAGGAAGAAATCAAAGCAAACAACCATAAAAAACCAAAACCTCATCTCTGCAGAAGCTAATAACTTCAGATTTCTCTGCAGTCAGCACTTAATACGATTTCTAATATTTTGATGAGGTGCGTTCCTTAGAAAAAGAGCATATGATTCTTTTGTATCTATTGTTTCTTTTGTAGTTCATGCATATAGAAAAAATAAAAAAAAATCAGCACCAGCACACTTTTCCTTGCTGACACTGTGTTTGTTTAGAGAAGCAGTGGCAAAAGAGCAGAGGGATTTCATATTTTACTGACTGAGCAAAGCTGTGTGGCTTATTAGACAAATTAGGAACACGTGGGCACTGGCGACATCACAAAAAAATGGGTCAGATTCCAACTGATATAAGTCGATATAGGTTTGTTGAAGAAAAGAACGTAGATCAGTCCACCTTAGCTGAATATCTGGTCTACACCTTTACAAGAAACTAGATCATTAGTCAGTTACTATATGTCACAGATTGAGCCTAACTGTGAAAAGACACTATTGTATTATTGTCCTTTTCACTGCTGGCAGTAGATTTCATAGACGAGTCTATTTGATCCTTAATTAGGACATTGCATTTTTTGACAAGCTTACTAAAGAGTTGCTGAATTTTGCTGGCTTGTCTGTTGACCTGTTATCATACACTTGAGAAGCAGAAAAAAAATCCACACTGTTTTCAGTGGGATTTTAATTTGAGTAAACAGTGCATGATTGGGCCTCAGAGTATAATAAAGATGAGTAAGCTCTCGTTCCATTTAGCTACATGCAGCATATCAAGAGATAGGTCCTCAGTACTGCAAAAGAGAAATTTTATGGGGGAAATGGAGGAGTAGATGCTGTTAATTATTTGTATTTGAAAATAAAACTACTTTTAACACAGTCTTTGGCTCTTGGACTGCACCTTCTTTAGCAGTGCCTTCAAACAGCCGTGTTTACGAAAGAAGGAAGACTAAGTAATCTTTCAGGTTATACTTCTGGCTCCTTGTAAAGAGGTTTACATCATGAAACATTTTTCTACTTCTCTGCCTCTGAGATGTGAGGTGGATAACACTGCCACACGCAAAAGCACCTAGGCATTTGCATGACCTCCAGCACTACGTAAATGAAAGGTGCATACCTGTGTTAATGCCACACTACACATAACTAAGGTGATATAGTTCACAACAGGACATTCTGATGTGGTATTGTTGTTACATGAGCTTAACAAGAGCTTAGACATTTGCCAGAAATCCTATTAATACAGGAATATGAATTACTGCATGATGGGAAATAGTCCTCAAAATCTCTCTTAGGGAGAAATGCCCTTCCTGCACAGGGCAAAGGTAATTTCAGGCCTGGGCTGAATGGCACAGACTGGACAGGGACTAACTGCACCTTGCAGGAACTCCTGTGTTTTGTATTACCTGAATAAAAAAGAATTATACTTTCAAAATATTACTTTCATGCAAAAAACCCCAGAAGATACAAGAAAGTTGTGTCATCCTTTTAATAAACATATTAGGTCTGAATGTTTTTTCCTGCTATGGATTTTACAAACCTTGAACAACAAGCACAAATCTGTGATTTGGATTTGTACAAAAGAGTGAGAATGTTTCCTGGAAACATTTGCACTTTCCTCTCACTAACGTGGTTATGCTGGATAGTATAAATACAGCCTTTCCCTCACTTTCTATTGTTCAGCAGTAATGGGATAAGAAGTTTCAATAGCCAGCCTTTCTGACCATCGTTATTTGTTGGTTACATACTATTGTCTTTATTGCAATGTCTATTTATAAAAATATTCCTCCACATTTTTTCTGAGGGGCAAGATTTTTAACTGTTTTGGCAAATATTCTCCTTTCAGTTTCATTGTGGAATTCATTTAAAGTTTTGGTGTGGATTCACAGTATTTGTTTTACTAGAAGTGTCTCAGATACTAAATCTGCTGAACGCTATTTTGTGCACAAATTAAGACTAAATATTTGGAAAAAACAAGTATTCCTTGCACACAAGTTTTTTTACTTTGTTTGGGATAAACTGACATTAAAATTAGCTATTTAAAAGGCAGAAGTGTAGTTACACAGGGCTGTCCAGGCTGCCTCCATATGCAGTTGGAAAGAAAGATAAACTTCATCTGGGTAATTCACCCCAGTATAATAATACAGGGTGATCAGACCTCTGAGTAGCCCACCTTTTCAGTGAGCAGTAGCAGGAGCCCTGATAATTAGCTTAGTAGAGCAGCCTAGATTTTAGATGACTAAATTAACTGAGATTAATCCCACCATTAGGATGTCACATTCTCATTCTGTCTTTTGATCTCCTGCTTTTTAAGGCCTGGGATTTGCATAGTCCCGGTGACCTATTATTCTTTACAGAGAGACAGTTTTTCATTCTCTCCTTCTCCTGCTGCTTCCTATATTAATCAGTGATTTGAAAATCTCCATCATCTTCCAGACTCCTGTATTAATTTCTAGTTTGTGATTTTAATTATAGTTCAAATCACTCCCTAGATATAAGACTATGCATTTTGCCTACATCCTCATTTTCCCCTGTAACTCAATTTCTGCTGATGTTTTAGTTAACATAGTACATGTCATTGTTCTAATTCTGTTTATGCTAATAGACGAATTCTACTCTCTTAACCTGCTGTTTAGAACAGAATACAGTAGAGTTAATTATATTCTGTGTGTAATGTAATTCTGAACTCCATGGGAGGGAAACAGCATTTGAATTTTCTATAAGATCATCTTTGCTATCTTATCATTTCTGAGGTTTAAACAGATTTAGTTCAGGTGCCCTAAGGTTCAGAGATTTTATAAGTGAACTGTAGACATCAGCTTCGTATGGGCTTAGTTATGACTTAGTTTTCAGTCACAAAATGGCAATGAGATCTTATGTCACTGGAGGTGTAAAAAAAATAAAATTGTAATCCCTCAAAAAATCCACAAATATCTGAGACCCAGTTTGTTACCACTACAGTCATATAGTAGCTTTAAATTTGCTTTTGCTTTCTTCATTTACTTTTTTTTTTTTACATGATCAAGCAAATGTGTTGTCAGCTCTGAGGGAACGTATGGACTCGGTGCTACTTTTTTATTGCTGCTGGTTTTGATATGTTGTATTTTAGGAAGCTAATGACAGAAACCCCCATAATTTTCAATGATAGATTCTACTGCATTACTCTGGGTAGTGTCTTATGGCCCAGGCAACATTATTCAAGGTCAAGTTTTTAGATGCTGCTGCAACATTTTTAAAGAAAATTTTCAAACTACATTTTTGCCACTTTTGCCACCTTTTAAAATATGATTGGGACTATATAAACTGTTGGAAGACAGACTCTTCCATTGGACCTGTAATTCTTTTTAGATGTTATAGCAAATTTGTTCTAAAATCAGAGGCCACAATTTGGCCATAGGCTTTTAAGAAAAGTGTTTAATCTTTTCTCAGAGACAAGCATTCTTTTGTTTTTATTGTGTTCTAGGCCTATAGGCTATGTAGTCTTCTGCAGGGTAGCTGTGCAATAAAAATGTTGGATCACACTATCCTGGTTACAATTTTTAAATGCTTATGAAAACAATATTAAACCGTTTGGAAGAAGAAAGAATAAAAGAACAGGGATTCCACTGCGATAACAACAATAACAACGACAAAACAGCATTTTTGTCCCCCTAGTATGGGACGGGATAGGTAGGGATGAGTGAGATGGAATTCTTAGATTGAAATATATATGCTTCCTCATACTCACCTGATGAACTATTAAATAAACCTTACTTCGGGTTATTGGAAATGTGATTTTCCTTATTGTCATGTGCTGCGTCTTTTCTTGCAATAAAATAAGAACTTTGATAGATCATATTGTTTTCTTTAAGAAATGCAGTATGTTATTGTATCTCTGGCTGTCCCACAGAGCTGTAAATTGCTTCCATTAGTTTCCCTGCTTTTTACTTTTGTTGTCTTGGCAACAAAACATTATTTGTTCTTACATGTGTATTATAGTCAAACTCTATAAGTTAAGGTTGCAAAATTTCTTTCAGTAATAAACTCCTATTTCCTCCTGGACATAACTTCCTGCAGAAGTCTGACTTTAAACTAAAACTTTCTTGGCTGAAGTTTATGAGAAATGGACTTTATCTTTAAAAGTTAATAGAAAATAATTTGCTTCATTTGAATGATGCACAATGGCAAAAAATATTTCCCAAGGGAAAAGATTAATAAAGATGGGATTCTTCTCCCCTAATTTAGGCATTTAAAAGTTAGCCATATAGGTCTAATAACTTAAGGGTCCCTCTCAGTGGAGAGAAACAGACACCTCCAGACGTCTATTAATTTCATTCCAAAACAGGATTTTAGAATAAGGGAAAATGGGAAGCTGAATTGCCCTCTGGAGATGCCTCTTTCTCAACTTTAATTATAAGGAAAACCTTGTGAGATTACCTGAAATTCAGCTGGCTAAGTTTTAAATGCCTAAACTGGGGCAGATGAATCCCATTCAAGAATTCTGTTCTTAGTAAGGGTAACTCAAAAGCATGTGATCTTAAAAACTTTCTCTTTTGCATATGGTTAGTCCTAAACAAGGTTTTTTTTTTCTCCATGGACTTGATTTCAAACAGTTAAAAAACTGTTCATTAATGGACAGATTCTTTGAAACAAAAGGAGTCGCACGTCCCTGGCTATACACATTATAGGGCTTCATACAAGTGTTTTGCTCACAGAAGATTGAATGTCAACCATTCCATGTCAGCCCTGCTACCAAAATCAACTAATGATTTTATAGTGCTTGCTGGATACTTTTCACATTTGATTGTGACAAATATAGAAAATGATCCAGGAAATGGAAAATGCTCAGTTGAATTCCAGGCTGCAGAGTAGTCAGTGATCTTTGAGCAGTCATTGAGTCTATCTTTCTCTGTCAAATGGATCATAATACTGAAGACATCGTACTGATTACTTTTCAAACTGTTTGCTTTTTCTTCTTCTAATTAATATTCCTTTAGGATATAAATTGTCTCCTGTCTGTTTCTGTACATCACTCTGAATATTCTAGTCTTCTCCAAAACGTTTAATAAGAATTTCAACTTTTTATTACTAATTTAGAGACATTATCTTCCTAAATTTCTACTCTTTGCACATTAACAACAGTGTATGAATTGGATTGTAGACTAATAATGCATAAACTCTAGTGACAGACATCCTACATCTTACTCAGGGAAAGTTATATATTTCCTGGCTAGACATGTGAGAAATTTTTTATTCTTAGCTTTGGCCAAATGCCAGCCCTGGTCCTGGAGAAAAAAACTTCTGTTTGATTACTTGGTTTTGTCTCTTTCTTTGTAGAAAAATCTGAGATCATGAGCCTGTAAAGGCAGCTTTGTGTCCTTTGTATATTTTTTAATAAAAAGATACATTTGCTTTTATATACAATACTCTTTGGACAGTCAGAAATGAAACCTATCCTTCTCTTGATGATCTTGTCTACCCTTTTCTTTTTTAGGCCTTTCAAGGGCTACCCCTTTTGAGATTTCCATACAGACTTCAAACCTCTCTAGAGGTTTACACAGCCACACAATGTCTTCATTGCAATTAGTCATCGAGCACTGAGCTGATAACATCATAAATCTATCCACAGTGACTCCAAGCTCTCCTTTCAGAGTGGTAATAACAGCTAACTTACTGCCCATGATTGTACATCAATAGCTAATATTGTTTTACCCATGGGCTTTTACATTATAATAATTTGCCATTTTATTACCCAGACTCCCCATACTGTGAGATCTCTCTGCATCTCTCTGCAATCAGATTTCATTTTTACCATGCTGTATAATTATGCATAATCAGCAAACTTTTTTGTTGCTGATACTTTCTTATCAAAAGCTTTTGGAAGTCTAGCATGTTTAACAAATTGACCATTACCCTGCAAGCCTGCAGACTAATTGAGAGAACTCTAATAGGTTTGCAAAACATAGTATCCCTCTACAAAAGCTGTGTTCATTCTTTTTCTGTGTTAACTTATTTAACTGAATATTTACTTATTCTGTTCTTTATTAGAATTTTAAACAATTAACCTATTTCTGAAATCAAACTTATTAGTCTGTAATAGTTTGACTATCCCTGGAAGCACTTTTCCAAAGTTGCTATAATTTTAGCCTTTCATTCCTCCAATTCTCCAGCTAATTTAAATGTTAGTCTATATAACACAGTTACTAGTTAAAGATTTTTTAATTCTAAGTTCCTTTAATGCTTAGAATTAAATACTACCTAGCCTTAGCAAGGAGTTACTATTTATTTTATTTATTTGTTCTTATATTCAGCTGACACTGTAATTTGAGACACTACCTCCAAGTCATTTCCTGTGAAGAAAGGCTCCAGCATGGGACTCTTCCTAAGTTTTTCTGTAGTGAAAAGTGATGCAAATCACTGCTTCAGATTTTCTACCATGGTCTTATTCCTTTCCTATATTAAGTATCCTTCCTTTCCTATGTTAAGTGTCTGTTGACCCCACAAACTTTGTGGCAAGTATTTTGCTTCTAGCATGTTTGAAAACATCTTATTAATAACTTCATGCCTTTAGCAAACTGTTCCTCAAAATCTTTTTTTTTTTGCTTATTAAGGTTTCAGATTTAATTTGCCAGAGCTTATGTTCTTTTCCATGCACCTTATCTGGACACAATACTAATTTTCTGAAAGATAACTCTTTACTTCTGTTATCCATTTTATATTTACTGTTTAACTATTGTTGTTCTCTACTGTTTCTATTCTGTAACCAGATTGATTTTATAGTTACTTTGTCCCTCTAATAAGTTGTCTTGAAGGAAGCTCCATACTATGTACAGGAGTTTTATTCTTTGGCTGGTTCTTTTAGTTTACTTTTAGTAAGTTTTCTGGTTTTACATAATTTCCCTTTTTGAAAGTGAACATCTCTGTAGTGGTTTATTTCATGTGTGTGTTTCACTCCTGCTGTAGTTTTGAACTGCAGTGTATCACACTTAGAAAGGCTCTTTGAGAGATACGTTTTGAAACAAGTCCAATGTACATCTCACAAGAACTGTTTACTCACAAGAGTAGGCTTTCTGAATAGCTGTTTCAAGAAGAAGCTGAAGTCTAACAAAGTAGCTTCCATTATCTGATGTTTGATCTGATAGAACTTGTTCAGATATTTATCCAAATCTTCCTGGAAATAACTACAATTTCCCATCATTACTGTGTTTATTGCCCTTGCAGCTTTTCTGGTCTCTCTTAGTCACAGTTAGTATCCACAAATTGATATGAGAGTTGTAATAACATCATCTTCCTGTTTATATAAATCTTTTAAATTTTTATTTTTAGCCATGTGGCTTATTACTTTATTTGCTATAGCCAAAACCTTTGTCCAGCTTGCTTTTGTAATTTGTAACCTGGCATGATACGTTTGAAAGATTAACTTCCTTCCCCAAGTTCATAAAACAGTTAAGTTACTGTCAAAAATCAGGCAATCTCATTCACCCATTTCATGCTTTACGCTTCAAACATTTAAATAGGTAAATGTGTCCGTTTCCTCTTGGGATGGTTGTCTCCTTATATATGCCTTCCTTAAAAGGAGTTTCATTTGCTGAAAACAAACTTGTTTTTTTAGTTCCTCATTGTTTTATAAGATCCTTATTCCTCTTTACTTAAAGAGTTTATTTCAATGTGATCTGTGTGCTCTTTGGAGCATTCTAAAAACCTAATTCTAAAACCTCTGGACTTTCCCATGGTGCTTAGTGTAAAAGTTCCCCATAAACTTTTAAGTTTCAACATCATGGTTCTATTTTCACTTAGATGAAGCTCATCTAAAATAATAAATAATAGACAGTTTCATAAAATAGACATTCCACCTATTTAATGAGATTTTTCCAGTCACTAATGAGTCTGATTACATTTTCCCCACACAACTGTCTTATATATGAACAGAAACTTAATCTGTCCAGACTGGTGCATGACTTTGGTCAGTCTTGGTCTTTTACTTCTCATCTATTCATTTAATTTTGGGTCCAGAATCTCTATTCTGCTGTCCCATGTACTGCTACAAATACGGGCCATGACCACTGTGTCCATCTTAGCACTGTCTAGACCACGAGGTTCTTCACTGTATTAAGTCAGCATACTCTCATTATTGTCATCACAGTCACAGCTATCTATCCGCCTGATCTATCTCCTATTACTTTTCACTTCTTCACTTCACCAGATTGTTCTGGAGGAGGTTCAGGATATTCCTCTCTATCTAGTAAAATCTTGTCTGCTGAATATTTTCAGCCTTTTACAGAACCACAGAATCCTAGAACAGCTGAGGTGGGAAGGGACCTTTGGAGATCCTCTGGAGATCTGGAGTCCACCCCCCTGCTCAGAGCAGAGTCAACTAGGAGCTTGCCCAATACCATGTCCAGTCAGGTTTTGAATATCTCCAAGGATCGAGACTCCACAACATCTCTGGGCAACCTGCAACCTGTTTCAGTGCTCAGTCACCCTCACAGTAAAAAAGCTGCTATGTTCAAATAGAAGTTCCTGTGTTTCAGCTTGTGCTCACTGCCTCTTGTCCTGTCGTTGGGCACCAACAAGAGGAGTCTGGCTCTGTCTTCTTTATGTCATGCCCATCAGGTATTCATATACATTGATCAGATCCCCTTGAGCCCTCTCTTCTCAAGGCTGAACAACTCCAGCTCTCTCAGCCTCTCCTTGCATGTCAGTTGCATCAGTCCCTTCATCACCTTTGTGACCCTCTGCTGGACTCGCTCGAGTTTGTCCATGTCTCTCATGTACTGGGAAACCAAGACCTGAACCCAGCACTCCAGATGTGTCTCACCAGTGCTGAGTAGAGCGAAAAGGTCACTTCCCTCAACCTGTTGGCAGTGCTTTTCCCCTGATGGAACTACAGATGCTTTTGGCCTACCTTGCTGCGGGGGCACATCGCCGGCTCATGTTCAACTTGTTGTCCAACCAGACCCCCAGGTCCTTTTCTGCAAAACTGCCTTTCAGTTGCTTGGCCCCACAGCATGTGCTGGTCCATGGGCTTATTTTTCTCCAGGGTCATGGCTTGGCATTTCCCTTTGTTGAACTCGATACCCCCCTGCTAGGAAATGGTTTCTCCCAATGGCAGTATTTGCTAATAGCCTGGAAGTGGGCCTACTTAGGATGTCTGTGTACTTCCTCTGTGGTTAATAGTGTCACATTTAATTTACGTCATTTATAAAAATAAAAAGTAAAAGGAAGAAAAAAGACAACAACACGGTTTTGACCTATTGGTCTGTGGTAGGTATATTCTACATCACTATGCCTGTCTCTTTATTTCTAAATTTATCTTTGTCTTTCTGTACCTATGCTGCTCAGATATGTGCTACCTTGGCCTTAATATTATAGAATGGTTTCAGTAAGCTAAATGATTCTCATTCAAATATTCTTAACGCTTCTAATCATCCTAATTGAACCTATACCATGTGTTAGCATCTGTTGGCAGCTGGTGCTGTCCAGTGTCTCATGACTCCTTCTAGTTACTTTTGCCTAAAGTAAAGAAGTGAGTAACAGTGAATTCTTTCATAAAAACCTCCAACATTTTTTCTCTGATAAGCAAAATCTATGGATTTTTAAATTTTTTTTTCACCCCCTGCCAGGGCTTTTCCTAAACACTGAGTGACAGTCTCGCTACCACAGTACTGCTCAACAGAGCTTGAAAGTAGCGAGAGGAGCTCAGGCTGTCTGACAGCTACCCCCCCCCCAGCCACCAAGTCTGAACAAACAGCAGCAGCTATTTTGCTCACAGGGGATATAAGGTTAATGAAAATATTAAAGGAAAGTGAATGCCAATGCTGGCATGGCAACACTTTGCAGTAATTGGCTTCTTGTGATTCAGGCTGGCCTGACTCTGAGAGCTACAGATGGGAAGCTTAGAATCTTTATTTTGGAAGCTCTAGTTCGGAGCTTATAAACTCTTTTAAGAAATGGGAAAGAGATCAAGAGTTCACAGAATTAAGCAAAATTCTGTAAATTCCAAGAACATTTCTTGCTAATTTACTTTTGTTTGAGAGAATTCATTTATTTGAACATGTAAGATAATAACTTTTGTAACCATTAACTTGCAGGTGCTGTTTTTCATGAAAAACTGCTGTCTTTGATCTTTTTGAGAACTAAGCTGTAATTTGTTCATCAACTGCTAGCATTGTCCATTCCTTCTTGTTATTGAAAGTAGATTTGTATAACTAGATAATATGATTAATTTTGAAAGGTGTTGCAAGTATCTTCCTGACAATTTGGTGTAAATATTACTAAAGTGACTAATAAAAAAGAAAGCTTGTGTTGTTCAAAGGTTAAATACAAACAAAAAAAATCATTAACCAACACAAACAAATGGTGAACACAACTTGAAAAAAATAAAATTTTCACTCAGATATATATCTCAGTTATTGAATGCAAATATGAACCAAATCTGAGTTGTCCAGCTTAGCAAATCAAACTAGAATTCTGAAATTAATTGATTAGGCTCCCAGTAATGTTGAGGAGATTGTTTGCGTTTGGTACTCTGTTGCTCGGTCAGAAGGGTGGCTGTTGATGGAGTTTATATTTCTGTTCCTGGTTCTGCCTTAAACTGTGAAACGGATGAGAAAGATTAAAACAAACAAACAAAAAAAAAGACAAAGAAAAGTGAATTTTCCAAACCTTGGATGAGAAAGATTAAAACAAACAAACAAACAAAAAGACAAAGAAAAGAAAAGTGAATTTTCCAAACCTGTTCCAAGCTTTAAGTTTAAATGTGTAGATATTGCAGATCTGTTTGAGTAAATTCACTTCTGTCATTTACAGAGGATAAATCCTGCTTTCTTGATCTGATCAAACTTCTACTGATTGACAAACATGATAATACTACAGGTCAGTAATGATAATTAATAGGCTGTCCAGAGAAGCTGTGGAGTCTCTATCCTTGGAGATATTCAAAACCCAATTGGACACATTGCTGAGCAACCTGTTCTAGTTGACCCTGGTCTGAGCAGAAGGGTTCGACTAGGTGATCTCCAGAGGTCCCTTCCAAACTCAGACATTCTGTGATAATACAAGTATAATCCCCCCAAAAAAGACCTTGATGAATTTCATAGCTGTGATATTTTTCCTAATATATTTGTTTCTTGCCACGTTACATCAGAGCCCTGATCCTCAGTCTTCTGAGTCTACATTGCGTCTTATGAGGCAGGTAGCCATTTATATTGAGCATTTTCATTCCCTCCCAGTTTGTTTACATGCAAAAATGTGTAATTAATCTGAAGTTGAGTATGCAACAATATGTCAAGAGAAAGAGTACTTTAAAGAAAACTATTGTCTTCTCAAAACCACAAATGTTAATCTGGAAATGTAAATGTAATGTTGCATTTAAAGAAAAGCACACACTGTGAATTATGCAGCATGAAACAGCTGCCTTTATAACCCTGACAATTCAACAGGAATAGGGAGGAAGAACAGAGTGAAGCGGTGTGTTTCAGTCACTGTATCAGGCAGGTGCAACACCACCCATGTGGCTGGCAGCTACTGAGCCAGAAAATCAAGCTTTACCATGAGTGAAACATCAGATCCCACATGAGTCTATTTTCCAGTCTAAATGGTTAGTAGCTTTAGTGGCATTTCACTAGGACTACTTACATCATCACAACCCAGTGATCCTGTTCCATATCTGCTCTGCCATCGGTTACCAACAAAATTCTGCTATTCTCTGTTTTGATTACCTGCAATATGAAAATACATTCAAAAATGACCTTTTAGTGAGTTATTTTATACATGCTGAGGGGAGTTCTATTTTGACAGCTGATTTAAACAAAATACAGAGAATATAGCTAGTCAAGGCTTCAAGCATATTGTTTTTAACGTAGTAACTACAAACAAAACTGCTTTAATCTTCCACAACTCATTTAACCTTGGAATTAAATATGCATGTAAATGGGATGGTCCCACACCTCAGTTCATGTACTTATAACTATCCACTGGATTATTTGTGTTTCCAGATGTCTTAGAAATTTAGGTTGCCAGCTCAATTCCTTAAGGGCTTGTCATGCCTACCCAGCAAAGTAGTATTACGGATGTTTGATTAATGTCCTGATATTCCACTCAAATTAGCAGTACCATTTCAAATTTTTTCATCTCCTGAAGGGAAATTGTAGCCTGATATTCAAGGGATTAAGCTGCAGATAAAACAATTATCTTTTAATGACATCTCTCCTCCTCATTTTCTTTTTTTTTTTTTTCATTATAAGGCAATAATATAATTTATAAACAGGAAAAGGCTATGTAGCCTAACGTATTTAGAGATGTTGCATTTAAAAGACTGCATTGTTTGTCTTAGCAATCAAACAAAAGAAAATGTGACAACTCATTCAATCATTCTACACTTCTGCAAAACCAGCTTTTATTAGGACTGTAGAAATTCAGCAGAGGTCTGCATCTTCCTAGAGATCCTTTGTCTTATCTTATGACTATTTTTAAATTTTAAAATAAAATCTTGAAAAACAGACATATTCACGATATATTCTGGCTAATAAGAAGCAAATATCTTGTCTAGAGTGGACAGTCTGACTGAGCTCTTTTAAATAAACCAGGACTGTAAATAACACAGCTTTTATTATGCTCAAAAGGGACAATAACAGACACAAGGATAAGTGTAATAGGAGAAAAAAAATGTCTGAAGAGCATACTCAAAGGAAGAACATTACTGGAAACTCAATAATGTATTTTAGTAATCAACAATCATTGATACAACAAACCCACCAAATTTATTCAGGGTTATATTGATCAGAATAAAGAAGTGAATTGTATGTTTATCTCCATTTAATTAATGTGGGACACATGAGATGACTATATATGAATCTACTGCTCATACTCTTATTTGAACCTGTTCTGTGCATCAACCCAAAGAGGGGTGGGTGCAATTTTGATCTGAACAAGCAAGGTGTTTGGCCTTGTGGCAATGATGATATTGTACAATAAAAGCATTTCAGATCAAGGAGTGAATAGGGACCAATGGGGCTACTGAACTATGGCAGGACACACAATGCTTTTGACATGGTAACAGCACTTTGGACATTGGTCTCCTGGCCCTTTCAGAAGAGAAGCATGTGATGCCAAGATTTTCCAACAGTTACTTCCCTGTCCTTTCCTTAACCAATACTGAAAAAAAGAGAAAAAAAGAAAAAAAAAGAAAAAAAAAGAAAAAGAAAAATTTTCAGTCAGATACCTGTAAATGGGGAAGATGGCTTTGTCATTTTTTTCCCTAGTTGTTAATCTCTTCTCAGTATGTTTAATGAAAATATGGTAGGGGTAGTTTCTGCCAAATACAGGCCAGCCTTATCACTGAATACAAGGCCTTTACTGAACTCCCCTGTTAATTGATTTCTGTTCAAATGAATAAAAGAGTGTCTCTGGAGGGTGTTTTCATATTTTAATAATTCTTTTGTTCCTTTCCTTCTATTTGTTCTACCTGAAGTTGATTCAAGACTGGCTTGTGACTTGTGCTACAGTTTCTAGCCAAGGAAGAATAAAGATGGCACATCAAGAGGTGTATGTATTCTAAAATTTCACAATTCTTCATTATGAAAGAGACAGCTCTAAAATCCTTTCATAACCCACTTGATTTGAAATGGGTTTGCAGGTAACATGCTGAGTTTTCTTCTGTGCACTTCTTGCACTCTTCAAACACCATTTTTTCAACTCACAAGACAGAATATTAAGGACTCTGAGTTTTCTTCTGTGCACTTCTTGCACTCTTCAAACACCATTTTTTCAACTCACAAGACAGAATATTAAGTGCTTTAAACAGTATAAAAAGAACATTGGTGGGGCTTTCACTTCCTGTTAATATACGTGTGCAAAAAGGAAAAACACACTCCCATTAATATTTGCAGTAAACAGACAAACTTAGGAGTACACTCTGAGTAAAGAAATTGGTGCATGGTAATTTCAATTAAAAATAACATTAATAACAAAAAATAAATGGAAAGTACTAGTGCTCCTGGATATATTGTAGTTTTGCATCAATAACACCTCAGGTGCCTGATTCTATACACATAAAAAAGAAAGCTTGACTTATTTCCCAAAGAACTAAATAAATATCAGTGTCAAATACACAGCACAAACACACACACGTGAATATATGCACACAATCACACATACAAAGACAAGGCATCAGAGAACATGTGGCAAAATCAAACACTGCAGAGTGTGGAAATGTCAAGCAGTTTCCTTCATCTTCATGCTTTTATTCTTTGTAGAAAAGAGTACCTATGAAACTTTTGCAAGCTTTGCTTTTCTTTTCCCCAAACCCACAGCAGTCTGGCTTGATGGATTTTCATCAGCAGCAAAGACACATCCCAGACACAAAGATCATCTCCATCAGTCAGCAACGCGTACACTGTCACCCTAAAATAAGAATTGCTAAACGTTCTCAAGAAAAGTCTGCCAGAGTATTTTTAACATAGGTAAAGAAAATATTTTTACTTCACTTGTTCTTAGAAATGTCTGAATAATTTTCTCTGAAATTTACTGGTTGTTTCTTCAGTGACAGATGGATTACAGATCTGACAGATGAGCTAAACTTTCTACTAAAGAAGAGAGATTCTTCTGTGTGTACCTTTTGGGTATTCAATCTGCCTACACAAAAAGTTAGAATACATATTTCCATATCTTTACATATATATTTCTCGACCAAGCCACCTCTGGATAAGGCTTTTTTGTTTGTTTGTTTAATTATTCATTTATTTCTTTTTCCCCTTATTTTTGTCCATAAGTCATTAGACAGTTCACTTCCTCCAGTGCTAGGACTACCCTTTTCACTCTTGTTTTTAAGAATTGTCTCCTTTTCTTAGATTCTAACACAGGTAACTACACAAAGAACCTTTTTTTCATATGAAGAAAGATATTTTGTAAAAATAAGGTAATCATGCAAAAGAAAGAGAGAAAAGAGGAAATGAGGAATGAGTTTTGTATTTTGTTGATCTAGTACATGGAGTGTGTCAGCAGCACTCAGGAGTATTGTATTGAATCCTGCTCAGGTGCAAATTTCATGTGTGACCTTGGTTTCTCTGCTGCTCAATTCATGTGTGTAAGTTGGGGACACTGTTTCTCCAGTATAACTAGGTAATTAGAGAGAGAGGCTGGAGGCCACTTCATCCTATTCTAAAATAGGTGTTTAAAACAGAGGAGATAAATCAGCAGAGGAAGTGACTGCCTCTCTCCATTGCCTTAGAGGGAATTGGGAGAAGTAGCTTAGTTTGGATACTAAATTGATGGATAGCTAAAAGTAAGTGAGACATATCACAATATTGAGGAACAAAGTATTTTTGCTGCTTAAAGAATTGGTTGAATTTTGATGTAAATAATTGGAAGTAAAAATATTTGAGAAGCTTCTATGTTTCCAGGTAATAAAGAAAAAGTAGTTTGCGTTTCTCCCTGCTTCCCTTGGATACCCAGCATATTACTTTCGTTATCATTGGTTTGGGGGGGGGGGGGGTTTGATACATTGTAGCTCCTGAGTTTTAGCCAGTAGCCTTGAATCTTTGCAACCCTTTAAGTTGAGTATCTGGTACCACCACTGTGAAAAGTGAGTGATTTATGCACATGCTCTTTAAGTTAAACATACACTGTTTTCTGTATGCAAGTCAAAACAGATCTTCTTTCCTCAGACTTCTAGTGTCCTCCCTCATTTCCCTCATTGTTACTTCTTTCCTTCTTCCTTTCTTGTTCTTCTTTTTACAAACTACTTTTTTTTTCCCTAAACTGTGTTTGGCAATCTAAGAAACGTCTCTTAAATTGAACAAGAAATTAGCATCTAACAAGAAATAAGCTGTTTTAAAATAGGCACTTTTCATATACACCATTAGGTAGGAAAACAATTCCCAAATACCCAGTATATGATGTCCTAAAGATTCAGTTATTTCCTCTAGAAATTATAATTTAAATCCATATGATCTCTCAGACAGTGCATTGTTTGTTTTAGAGACTATCATGCTCACTTAACTCCCAGAATAATTTTATAACATTCATGGGTTTACAATCCTCCATTATAAGGGGAGGTGAGGGAAGAACTGCCTTGCTGAACTCTATTTGTCAAGAAAGACATCCCTTTACCACTTTAATACATTTAAAAATCTCAGGAAAAGTATCTATCCACACAGCTATTAAAAACTGACTGCAAAGATTTTGCTTCCAGAATGCAAATTACAAAACATTTATGGTAAACATAAGAAAAGTCTTCTATCATATTTAGATAGTTCTCCTTCATAAACCTAATGGACTTCTGAAAATAGCTTTTTAAAACCAGAAGACATCTTAGACCCACTGATTTGGGGTTTTGCATATGACAGGCCATAGAATTAGGTCAAATAACTTACAGTTGCCTAAAGCAGATATCCTAGACATTTATTTTATCTTCCTCTGAAAATGTCAGGAAATGGGAAGTCTGACGGAAAACAGAATTCTCTATCTAGTTTCACATGATGAACTGATTTTTGGCCAAACAGAAACCTTTATAAAAGTAATACAAACTACCTGCTGGGCTTGACCAGAAATTGTGGCGCATCCACATTA
Organism: Aptenodytes forsteri; assembly: GCF_000699145.1. NCBI lineage: Eukaryota > Metazoa > Chordata > Aves > Sphenisciformes > Spheniscidae > Aptenodytes > Aptenodytes forsteri. The sequence goes on along the minus strand of NW_008795022.1, from coordinate 72,211 downwards.
TATCATTGGTCCAGGGCAAGATTATGACTGATTAATTTCTTGATCTGCCACATTTGTGTTCCAGTAAGTACTTGTGAGTTTCTACGTGCACATCTGAAAGGTTCAAGAAATAAAGTTCAGGAAATAGCTGAAGGCTAGCTCTGCTAACAGCAAATCCTAACAAATCTGTATCCTAGAACTTTCTGCCTAACATAATTTGGGAAGTGCAGTTACATAGGAATTACCCCACTGAGTTTACTGTCTCCCAGCTGATGCATGATCTCAGTGCGATTGCTTTTATTTTGTTTCTCCAATTAGAAATCTAACAGGTTAGTTGAAACCACTAGTGAAGTTAGCTTTAGCAAACAAATAACTGCATGGAAAAGGGCAAGTAAAGTTCACGTAATCAATCTGAAAACAGGTATCTTTTTCTGGATCATTATGTCAGTAGAAAAGGTTACTTTCCTTAGCTGCTTGTCATGCCTTCCTAAAAAGTTCTGGCCTTCATTGATCTGTCAGTGGCATAATTTGTATGAACACTCCCTATTTTGCTGAAACAATTTAACACCAAATTTTTGGTCAAAAATAATGGAGCTCCTTTTCACAATGCTACAATGATGATAGATTTGCAAAATACTCACGTGCTTCATGAAAATGTTGAGGAGCAATGTCAGGTACTGAGCCAGCTGGATTGAAGGAAGACATCTGTCCTACAGCCTCATTTGCAGCTTAGAGACAGTTTAAGAAGCAGCTGACTACTTTCTCCAAAATGAGATACTGATGGTAACTGCTGGTCCCTAACCATGTAAGCATACCTTGTCTATTTCACTGAAAAATCAAAACAGGTGAGTATGAACCACCTTCGGAGACAACAAACTAATCGGTTTGACTTTCACAGAAATAGGCTGAGGTTGTTCACACTGTTAGTTAAAATCTCAAGGTGGTGTGAGAAGCTGTGACTCACCCACTTCTAACCCACTGTCTTCAGGACCCTGGCAAGAGAAGATGAAACGTCTAGGATCCAGAGGTGTAAGAGAACGGACAGCTAGCAATAAAGACTCGGGTGCAAGTTGGGCATACCTAAGTGAGCACATGTCCAGCTGGACTCCAAAAGGTAGAATCTCATATAGGCTTTGCCTGTTTTAGCAAACTCAGTAAGGACACTGATTCAAGTACCAGCTCTTGATTAACTGTATTAATGATTAATTAACACTTACATACAGAACAGGGGCTTTCCCAATTAGCAATCAGGAACGAGAAAGCCGTACTGGTTTTGGTTTTGAAGGGAAGAGAATTTACTTGTATGAACATAAGTTGTACTATGCAGTTCTCCTGCTGTGCCAGAGATGAGTCCTTGGCCTGGTCTTATTATTTTTTTTTGTATTAACAGAGAAGTAACCATAAAGTTCTGTGTCTTTTTGATTGCAGCCTGTTATGGCAAAACCTTGTAGCTCCTTAAGTTTAGGTGAACTGGATCTTCTTCTAGAACCTTATAAAGAAATTCTTGTTACCAAATGCATGTACTAATTAAGGAGCAGATCTGAGGCATGCAGAATAGGCCTGCAAGACAGACAGATTGTCAGTCTGAGTGTCCTTCTCTACTGACTTATAGCTAAAGCAGTTTGTAGAGTTGTTATCGTACTGATTTTACTTTTACTTCTAGTTAGCCAGAAAATATCCCTGCAAAGAAATTTTAGCTTTTGTCTGCACCTTTCCAGGAGCATTTGCCCTTACCCCTCAGGTAAAGCCTTACCAACCCTGAGACATATTTGGCTCCTCCAAACTATCACGCTGCCATTCGTATAACTGGGTGTAGACTAAAAATTCAAAGCCAAAATTAATCCAGAAGGTCACAGCCTGCTCCCTAGGTGAGTTACCACAGCAAGATCACTTTTAGTTGATGGTTGATATATACTGTCTGCTACATATAAGGCATATTAAATTTTCTCGGTAGGTCACAGTCTCAAATGATAGCTTAAAATATCTTTCTAGCACAAAATTTTAAGATGTTAAACTGGGTGATAGGCATGCACATAGATGAGATGGGAAGAGGATAGTGAAATATTTTAAAAATTTTTCCTGTCATCAGTATCAGTATTCGTCCTTATCTATGCTTTTAAGGAAAAAAAATATTTTTCACATTAATGATTACCTTTGTTCTGTTTCCTCCCCTCCCCCTCCAGTAAAAAGGTATATTTGCTTGAAAAAATTTTGATTCTTCACTCTTCTCACGGTATTATGTTCACCATGATGTGACCTGACTGACTCCAATTGAGTGTGAAGCACATTCTTTTATACACAAGTTTTTGAACAGTGAGTTCAACTACAGTTGCTTGAGACATGTATTTTTAGCTTTGGGTCCACTACTGTCTGCTGCTGACTACTTGTCATACTTTTCCCCATGTATTTAATTTTATACATTTAAAAAAAATGATGACACAGCTGACATATATTTAAGGCATTTGCCAATTCTTATGTTTCACAGCTTTTGCGTAAAGGATTGTGATTTTTACATTAGAAGAAAATGTCCTTACTAGAGCATAAATACTGGGTTCCATCCAGCACATTTTAAGCCGTATGTATTTTGCATTTTTCAGGGAATCACTAAGTGTTATAAATCTTCATTTCATTTGGCTTGTCTTCTGCTTCAAAGCGCAAAAGAGAAATGAACATTAGTTTTAATGCATTTCATTATTACTCTGATGATGCGTGAAAGGTTTGCTGGGATCTTTTTCTGGAAAACTTCAAAGCAGGATTTAAAAGAATGACATCACCTCCTTTTCCATCTGAATTTCACATGGTGTGGGATAAGAATGAGGTTAGGTGCCTCAGTTGGCCACACTTGAGTTGATGGGACTGATTATTAGAGGTGTGTAAAATTCATTGCTCATTGTTAAGTAGGGATCCTATACTATGTCGTACTGCAATTAAAAAGAAAAACTGCAGATGTAGCCAATAAACTACTTCATTACCACAAAAGAACAACAAAAAAGATTTATCGCCACCTTTAAATTTAATTAGATTATAATTTGTCCACACAACCCACACTTTCCTTACATTTCTCACAAAATTCTATAAAACCAATTAAGCATCTGACTTGATATCTGACTGTTGTTATTTATTTATTTAGTGATTGAAAAGAAATCAGAATATGTAAGACTAAGGTTAGACAAAGGAAGCCTTGCCATTTCACTGGTTTGTGGATACATATATATGAGATCTACAAGGTGGGGCTGTAACAACTGATTTTGTTAAGTCTGAAGAAGAGACAGCTAAATAGGGATCGTAATGTCCATCTTTAATTCTCTAATGGCAGAGTATAGTGAAGATGGAGTCAGGCTGTTCTTGGATGGAATCAGACTGTTCTTGGAGGTGTGCAGCAAAAGAAAAAGAGAAAATAGACAGAATTGGAATAAAGGAAAAATCTAACTGGATATTAGGAAAAGAAGAAATTTCACAAAGAGCTGTTAAGCTCTGGAATGGGTTGAACAGAGAGTCTGTGGCCCTGAGCAGCCTGACCAGGAGTAGCTGGTCTCCAGAGGTCCCCTCCAACCTAAATTACTCTCTGAGTCTATACAGGAGGTTTTCAATAGAATTGTAAACTGAGCCTTAATTTCCTGTACATAACATAATGTTAACATAATCCTGTGAGCAGCAAAAGCCTGTTCCTTCTAGCTTTCTGCATTATGTTTGGATTCTCTTGAGCATAATAAGGCTAAGTTGACCTGTGCTGGTTTTGGCTGGGATAGAGTTAATTTTCTTCACAGTAGCTAGTATGGGGCTATGTTTTGGGTTTGTGCTGGAAACAGTGTTGATAATACAGGGATGTTTTCGTTACTGCTGAGCAGTGCTTACACACAGTCAAGGCCTTTTCTGCTTCTCACCCCACCCCACCAGTGAGGAGGCTGGGGGTGCACAAGAAGCTGGGAGGGGACACAGCCAGGACAGAGTAAGTAAGTTTCTTTCCCGAACTGACCAAAGGGATATTCCACACCATATGACGTCATGCTCTTCATATAAAGCTGGGGGAAGAAGAAGGAAGTGGGGGATGTTTGGAGTGATGGCATTTGTCTTCCCAAGTAACCGTTACACGTGATGGAGCCCTGCTTTCCTGGAGATGGCTGAACACCTGCCTGCCCATGGGAAGGAGTGAATGAATTCCTTGTTTTGCTTTGCTTGTGCATGCGGCTTTTGCTTTACCTATTAAACTGTCTTTATCTCGACCCACGAGTTTTCTCAGTTTTACTCTTCTGATTCTCTCCCCCATCCTACCAGGGGGGAGTGAGAGACTGGCTGTGTGGTGCTTAGTTGCTGGCTGGGGATAACCACGACATGACATTATAGTCTTTCCCCAGGTAAGGTCACTAACAGTACTAAAACAAGACAGCTGTTTTCATAAAACTTGTAGGAACTTTATGGCTTAAAGACCTTTATCCCTCTTTGAGAACCTGTTGAAGCTAGCCAGTGGTTCAAAAGCCATAGACACACATACCCAGTGTGACCATATAAATGTAGTTTCCTTAGGCATCCAGGCTATAACTGGTATGGTGTCCTGGTTTCGGCAGGGATAGAGTTAACTAATAAGGTATGTGAGCATCTATGTGATGGACTTTTACAACCAGGTTCTCCACCCGGGCCTTGAGAAGCAAGTCCTATGGCGACATGGCACCCCAGAAAGAATTGAGTCAGACAACAAGACTCATTTCCGAAACAACCTCATAGACACCTGGGCCAAAGAGCACGACATTGAGTGGGTGTATCACATCCCCTATCATGCACCAGCCTCCAGGAACATTGAATGATACAATGGACTGTTAAAGACTACGCTGAGAGCAATGGGTGGTGGGACGTTCAAACATTGGGATACGCATTTAGCAAAGGCCACCTGGTTAGTCAACACTCGGGGATCTGCCAATCGAGCTGGCCCTGCCCAGTCAGAACTTTTCCGTACTGTAGATGGGAATAAAGTCCCTGTAGTACACATAAATATATGTTGGGGAAAACAGTTTGGGTTATTCCTGCCTCGGGCAAAGGCAGACCCATCCGTGGGATTGCTTTTGCTCAAGGACCTGGGTGCACTTGGTGG
>NW_008795022.1:54150-66416 GCF_000699145.1 Aptenodytes forsteri | reverse complement strand
GCTCGGGGACTGGCTGGGCATCGGTCGGCGGGTGGTGAGCAATTGTACTGTGCATCACTTGCTTTGTGTATTATTATTATTATCATCATATTATTATTATCATAATTTTATTTCAATTTTTAAACTGTTTTTATCTCAACCCACGAGTTTTTCTCACTTGTGCTCTTCCAATTCTCTCCCCCATCCCACCGGGGGTGGGGGGAGTGAGCGAGCGGCTGCGTGGTGCTCAGTTGCCGACTGAGGTTAAAACACGACATATGGTTATGTGCCCATTGGTCAGCTGGGACATCTTCAGTTTCACGCACATTGGTGCTTCTTCCTACCTAGCTTGCTGGATGTAAGCACTCATGTGCCTGGATACAGACAGATCTTTTTTGTACAGGACTTTGTAGACCCCTTCCTTCTCAGTTGTAACCCTGGGTTTCCATTCTCTACAAATGGGAATATGGGTGATTATGCTTCTGAGTTAATGCATTTTGGTTTATTTCAATGATTTTTCTGATGAAAAGAAATGAGATCTGAGAATAATAGGATCTTGTCTGTTATAACTCTTTCTGCACCAAAATAAAGGTAAAACTGATTTTTTTTTTTTTCGGAAATAAAGAGCAATGATGTGTGTGCATGTATGTACATGCACAGTCATATCATTGTGCAAGATTGCAGCCAGCAAGATTTGCAAGTCTTTAGTGAAAGGATTATTGCCAGTTCTTTTAATCTTTGTTTAATAGTGCTGTGATGTTTACAAACAGAGACAAAGCTAATACTTCAACATTTTGATGCTTGGCAATTTTAAAAAACAAAGTGGTAGATGTAAGAATGAGAAGGTTCCTGGGCAGACTTGGACTCCTGTTCATTTTGTGGAGCTTAATTATTGCAGATTATTAGTATTGTAGAGCATAGGTAGCCAAGATACTTGTGTCTGAAGCCAGTAAATCCTCTGGACAAACTCTGAGAGTACTTGTTACTAAGATAAAAAAAAAAAGAAAGCATCCTGAAGAGCTTCAGAGATGAAAAGTGCACATGTGAAATGATCTTTCCCAAATTCATGGCCATATGCTACAAAATAATGATTACTTGTAACAAGAGATCATAAAATCTTTTGCTGGATTGAAATGTATAGGGTGAATTCTTAAAACGTTACCTGTTAAGAGCCCCAGTTAATATGCATAGAAAGAAACCATGCTGGAATGGCTGAGTAGACTATTGTGAAATTATAGCTGTATCTGTATGGTTTAAAAAAAAAAAAACAACCAAAAAACTTCTCTTAAGAAGATTTTTAAGTCCACTGTTAAACATAAAAAACTCCAGTTCTTGCCATTATATAACTATTCATATCAGTTCACCCTGATAATCTTCAGAGACACAGAAATAAGATGACATTAGAATTTTATGGTACTGATTGAAATAAACATCTGTGCTCTGTCAGAAGCCCTGCTAGTAAAATGTGGCAAAAAAAAAAAAAAAAAAAAAAATTTACAAATAACACATACTGTGTTTTCAGACCAACTAGCAAGTATTCATGAAGCCCAACAAATTCTACTAATTTCTGTTCTATTTCCCTCTTCATCCTGGCACCATAAAAGCATATGCGTTCAACATCTTCTACCAAAAGAATATCCATTCACTTTTGTGATTTATGCTAATCTCAAACTACTCCATAAGCTACCATAAAGTTCATAAAGTGCAGGCATGTTATTAAATTTTGTCATAGTATACTCTGTGGAATGAAAAACTGAACATCAACCTGGGTCTTCAAATGAAACAAGTTTCATCCCCAGTGCTGACACCAGCTTTAGGTAATTTTTCTCTTGTCTTTAAGTCCACCATATCTAAACAGCGTTCACCTTTTTTCTATGCCAAAATATCTACTGTTATTGCTTTTAAACAGTACACAGTACTATGTAAGTATTGATTATTATTTCTACTGTGGGTATTATGATGATGAAGAAGATGGTAATGAATCAGCTCAGTCAGATGAAATAAGGTGCAACATCATTTTAGCAGACATAGTAGCTGACAAACTAACCCAAAAACTTTCTTTAATAAACTTATTTTCTGAATGAAAGAAACAGGGTAGATGCCATGCTTCTGTTTTTAATAAACTTATTTTCTGAATGAAAGAAACAGGGTAGATGCCATGCTTTGGATTTTTACCGTTAACTTTCTTTAATAAACTTATTTTCTGAATGAAAGAAACAGGGTAGATGCCATGCTTCTGGATTTTTAATAAAATACCAGTTCCATAGGAGAGACACAGAAAATCATTAATTAAACCAGAGAAATGCATAAGAAAGAACTAGCTAAAAGGAAAATTACAATAGATAGTGGTGTCAGGATCATTACATTACTGTCAGAATTCCCTAAGGATCAAAATAAGATGAACATTAAGATCAGTGAAGAAATGTGTTGTTTAAATTTGTTGATATCCTAAAGTTCAGAGATACCACTGCAATGAAAGCTTGCTGGAGCATCAAGAGAAAGCGTTTGATCTTGAGGACTTGTCTAATGAATATGAATGAAATTTAATAGTAAGGATTTCAGAAGACTCTTAGGAACTAATAATAACAATCTAAGCCTTACTCTGGAAATGTCAGCAGTTGGAATTTACTGAGGAAGAAAAAGAAATTTTCACATTAATTGATTACAGGTTGACTATGAGCAACATGTATCATATGGTTGTGAAAATGGAAATGTGATTCTAGATAATGTCAGTCTAAATGGTTCCAGTCAGGTTTGGAAAATATTAACAAAATGTAGAGCCTACAATTTAACAGATACTGTGAACAGTTCTGTCACGCAAGTCACCCATGTTGAAGGAGGAAAAATTTAACCTCAATAAATATAAATGAGAACTGCTATGATGATCTGGAGTGCCTGCAAGTCAAGTATATAAGTATGGTATACAAAATATAAATCTGTTTAGCAAATGTCTAGAAAAAGGAAGGAAGGGGGGACATGGTAGGTCAGTGTGTACGGGCAGGGATGGGGGAATAGGTGATAATGAGGGAACCAGAAGCATAGCTGCTTTCATTAGTGGACAATGATGGTACTAAATTAATTAAGTCATCCTGTACCATGCAAGAGTCCCACAACCTTCCAGTGGGAATATGGAGGACAAAATGTAGTTCATAAATGGTATTTCATTCATTAACAAATAATCTGTGATGTAATTGCTTTCAGGGGACTGGATTTCATAGTCCAGATAGTCCCTTCCGATAAGAAGGTCCCTTCTCTATGAGAAGTACTTATGAAGTTAGTTGCTGCAAAATGATCTGCTTTTGGCTCTTTCTTAACAAGGTTACCAGGGCAGAGGAGGGGAGCTATAGAATTGCAACTTTACCTGCATGTACATGGGAGAGAGGCCTCTGCTGAGAGTCAAAGTAGCTTTAGGATGAGTCTATACTAGTGTTTCAGTTTGGATGGGGAACGCGAGTTTAAAGGAAATCTCCCAGCTGTATCTGGTACAATGCTTTGATTCGTGACAAAACAAGATCTTGGGCACATAAGTTAGACTTCTTTCCCCTGCAACTAAAATAGGTGATTCACTTTGGGAGCCACCTGATACGCTTCATGCCCAGTTGACTGCTCAGTCCACAAAGCAGCAAGTCAGAAGTAAAATCTCCTGAAACGTATTGTGCACACTGGATCCTTAGCACCAGGTGCTCCTCTATATGGATCTGCTCCCGTTGGGTAGCTGCTTGTTAATACAGATATAGCCCATGCGTCTCCCGGGACTAAGCATGAGGAAGAAGTAGCAGCAAGCCCCACACTGACTCTGAAAATCTGCCAATGGATGGCAAAGGACTTGACTGCCGCTCATGCGTACAGATGATAATCAGACTTGTCACAGAGTTGCCAATATCTTTAGGAGTTTGATGTCCTTACATTTTATTGCAAAAAGTGCAAGAATGTCAGCTATAAGAAGAATTGTTTATAGCACAGGGGAGTGAATCATGTTAATGTTTCATTCGGCCCTTGGTAGTGGGTTCCCACTATAGTAACCATTTGCTCAAACTGTTATGAATAAAATGAGCTAAATTCCATTCTGCTGTAAGCTGGCTCAGCGATAGAGACTTGAATTTGGCTTGGACGTGTCTGTTAGAGAAGCACTGGTAATCTTAGGATGGATATTCTTCATGAACACTTTTTTTTTTTTTGTTAAAGTGCCTTTCTTATGTCTTTAAAAGTAATAACATTAAAATAATAACATTAAATTAGATTTGGATTTTATTTACTGTCTTTTTCTCTTAATGGTACTCTATGTCTTTTTTTAAAGATGAAAACAACTGCAAGCTCTGCTTAATTTGCTTTCTGCACAGTGCAAGACTGTATGTAGAGCATGCATGTTAGTTTATTACCAAGATGCAATAAGGAAGAATTTATTGCAGTACCAGCATGCTTTTCTACTAAAGATGAGCTATTAAACACTGTCTCACTTACACATGGATTGCCTGTGATGAGTGATACCAGGCATAGATAAAAGTAAAGTAGCTGATGTAGATAATCTACTTTCATAACTGTAAATGATAGAATGTGTTTGCATTTCATAGAATCATAGAATAGTTTGGGTTGGAAGGGACCTCTGAAGGTCATCTAGTCCAACCCCCGTGCCTTGGGCAGGGACATCTTCAACTAGATCAGGTTGCTCAGAGCCCCGTCCAACCTGACCTTGAACATTTCCAGGGATGGGGCATCCACCACCTCTCTGGGCAACCTGGGCCAGTGTTTCACCACCCTCAGCGTAAAAAATTTCTTCCTTCTATCTAGTCTAAATCTACCCCCCTTTAGTTTAAAGCCATTCCCCCTTGTCCTGTCGCAACAGGCCCTGCTAAAAAGTTTGCCACCATCTTTTTTATAAGCCCCCTTCAAGTACTGATAGGCTGCAATAAGGTCTTTATTTACTTTAATTTATTTTAATTTACTTTAGAGTCTATCAGAAGTAACAGAAGATAATGATCACAGGTGGTAGAAAACATGTTGACCTTTTCTTTCATCTTTGTGCACTTGTGACTAACTCAAAGCTACAGGCTTCACAAATAATTGTGTTATAGAAGGTGAGTGGACCAAGAAAAAAGAATATTAATGAGTTGCCTAAACCTAGGTTTATATACAATTATATTTGAAAAGGTATCTTTAGTACAACATCTTCATCCAAAGAACAGCAATTGATAAATAGGGGTAATTAATGCTGGCTATGTGAGAATTCCTATTGGAACATGTAATCTCCATTACTCTGCAGTGGGAGATAAGCATTCAAGCCAGGTGACATCTTCTTGGGCAGAAGGCAGTCCCAGAAAAGGATTATGCTGGGACCCTATTTTCCCCCAATTTCCTTTTACTAAGCATCTCCCTTTCAGTTTGGTACTCCCTGAGGAGACCTGTTTTAAAATCAGGAAAAGGACTTGGACTCAGCTTTAACTCATTCCAGGGCTAGACTACTGGTAGCTCTGTCTGTATGCACTTCAGTCTCTGCTGTGGAGTCATTGTGCATTGTAAAGTTAATGAAATATTCACTGACATAAAGAAAGATTGAAAGGATACCTAATGGATCTCTAAATTTTCTTTTTATTCGGCCCAGTGAATATTTACTTAATTCACGCAAATATGGTGGATATTCCATAGCAGGAATAGAAAGAGCCTTTTTAGCCCCAGACTTATTTCTTGGTGGAAGGGCTATTTTCTGTGTAGCATGTTGGTACGTATCTTCCCCAGACAGGAACAGGTATTGAGACCTGATATTCTTAAAATTATAATTGTCAAGCCAAAGGCTGCTTGATTAAAGAAGGCTGGTGAAAACATACTATCCTGATGTTTGCTTTCTGATATGGTTGGTGTATCTTTCTCAGACTAGTGAGGACAGCCTGAGTTGCCTAAACATATGCTATTTTACACACTCTGAGGTATTCAAGACATCTGCTTGGAATTTACAGCTCTCACAGGCCCTTTGAGAGGCCCACATCCTTCTGGGGTGGCAGCTGGAGGATATTTGTTTAGACAACTCAATACTATTGCTCCAACATTTTCTAATTCTCTGTAGGGTTCTGCTCACTCGCTGTGATTATGGAATCTGCAAGAGTTGGGGTAATATCAGTGCATGCTCAGTAACAGAAGTAAAGGGTAATGTGGAATTTATTGATATAATTTGTGGAAATGTGGGCAACCATAACACTTCAAAGGCTCTAGGATTTGAATTCTGAAATTAGGGTTCTGAAGTTGCTGTTTGACCTGAGTCTGTATCTGAATCCGACTTCAAGGGGCAGAGGAGCAAGCCTCTTGGGCAACCACAGAGAGGACAGTGACTAAATATAGCCAGGTTGTCACAACATTTTTCTTAGGCTAGTGTTTCCTCATCTATACAGATCAACTCAACAGAGTCAGACTAAAACAGCTTGAAAATCATCAACTATTTTTCACATGTTAAAGCAATAAAACACCCAAAACACCAGAAGATATAAACAAAAATAGCGTTTTTTTTCTGTTTCTGGCAAAACAAAAAAACAAAATAACCCTAACTTTATTTTTAAGATTCCATATCACCCATTTTGATTTTTTTTTTCTCCACTTACTTTCTCTAGAATAATCCTTCCTGCTTCTCCAACAGAAATATTTTTTGTGTTTTAATTCTTTTTGGTAAAGCAGGAAGTATAAAATAAATTAAAATTTCAAAGAAAAGTGTCTTTTAAGAAATTTAGACAAAAACAATTTTTTTTCAAGGTATATGTTCATGGGAAAATTTCATCTGCTCTGGGTAAAACCCTGTGATGTGACTGCAATAATTTGTACAATTAGTGTGTTCTTTAACACAAGTTTTATACATATATGTATTTCATAAACTACTTTTAAACTAGTTCTTTGAAAATTGAGGGAACAGGTGAAAAATAACTATCATTTTTTCTATAGTACTTTCATAGAACTATTAGGCAATGCTCTATATTTCCTAGAAGCTATGAAAAAAAATAAAACCTACAAATTTAAGAAAAGCTTAACTTAAACAGTAGCGTTACCAAAGTACATGTAAAGTTATACAAACCTTTTTTCCCACGTTTCTGTGAAATGATCATTCTGATACAAGATAGAACTTTTTGCCACTAATACAAATATCCTCTATTTTATTTTCTACCAAGATCTTGATGAACATCAATCTTGGTATTTATATTCCTTTTAAAACACTTTTAAATGGACATATCATGAATATCTTGTTTTCTTCTTAACCTAAAAAAGGGCAATAAGAGAGCGCTCTCTTTCTCTAATGAAAACCAGTGCTATTTTTATTTCAGTAATTTTGTTCAACATTAAAGAAGGAGGCTTATAGTTCACTGTTGACAATTTCAAAATCCTGGACACTACCTCAAAGAAAATGACAATGTTCTTTCTGTCACAGTTCTGATTTGTAGGGAATCTGTAAGTTTCTTTGGGAGCCTTGATGTAAGAAGAATTGCTCATATTATAGGAATGAAAAGTAAGAATCATTACTGTGAGTTCAAAAATAAGCAAATAAATTTGAATGAAACAACTCTGTGAATTTGTATATAGCTGAACATTGTCAGGGCAGAGCAAGAATTTCAGGGTTCAATATTTCACCTGTGGCTTCAAAGTAGTTATTTCCTCAAGGGGCTAAGGAAGCCAGGAAAGGAGATGGGGGAGTATGTTGGGAAACATCACCCTTCAAGAAAGTAGGGTACTGTCACCCAGCACTAAGGGGACAGGTACTCATAACATACAGCTATATCCCAAACTCTTACATGTGGAAGATGTGTAATCGTGGGCTCAAACGTGTCATTGTAGGCTTAAAAAGTTTTCCTCATCACCTATCTTCCTCCCTTTACCATCCAAGAAGTTTTATGAACACAGATAAAGGAACACTTTGGACATATGGAAGTCTTATTGGAGTCCTGTTGCTTTGCTTTGTGCTTGTGTAGGGTTGGAGCTAATGCAGATGGGACTTAAGCACTATTTTCACAACTCACAGATGAACAGTCACATCGTTATACTATTTATAACAGTTATATAGTATTGTGAAATGAGGAAAGCAGCTGCATCACAGTTTCAGCAGTATAGCACAGATTGTTAATATGTTATCAAATGAGTAATATAAAAATTCATTTTTAAATAATTTTGGCAACAAGTTAAATTCATTTACTGCCAGATTCAATAACACTTAATTTTATCCCATCCTTAGAGCCTTTAACATTTCTTCCCTTTTTAAAATTTACTTCTAGTGTGTATTTAATCAAAATTAATATTCACATTTAAGCTAGGCTTGTGTTTTGAACATCCTTGAGTGAAACTTAATTTTGCATCTTTTAGATTGTGTGGGAATGAATCAAAACCTTTATGTTTAACCTCACGGCTTTAGGCAATCTGACCTCTCTTTACCAAAGTGTTTGGAAAAGTGGCTACAAGTCTTATGGGTGCCCTATTTCTCCCATCCAAATGTCTTGTCCTATTTTTAAAGTTTACCAAAGTCCACTCTTACCACTTCAGTAAAAAGATCCTATCCAGGAGAGGGCAAGTGTTCCTGGAAAAATTAAGATGTGAAAAAGGACCAGACTAACTCCTGATTTTTGTGAGGAGTCAACTTATTTTTCCTGTTGATCACTTCCTGTTTTATTAACTCCCACCTGATAAGTCTATATCAGAAAACCTTGTTGACCCTTAAGACTTATGATTAATTAATTGAATGTAGGCAGGTAGCTTATACTGTAGCACTGTACTGATGGGACCAGGCACTGAATAGGTATCCTGAGATCTAAATTCTATTTCGATTGATTCCTAAAAGATCTCAAATGAGTAATTTTGGTCATTTCTCCTACTTTTGTAGGTTTCTATCTGCTATGTCTGTCGTGTGTGTTGAGACAATTTAATTAATTGAGGCATGGGCCACTTATAAAGTGGCTGGGACATTGGATCCCTTATTTCCTTGAGACACTCCAGGTACTGGTGCATCAAGAAAAACAGCTGAGTGGTGGGTGGACAGATAAGGTCACCTACACAACTGGTAAGTGTAGACCCATTGGAAGCACAAAAAGTTTATGGATCAGCATGTCACTACATCACTAAAGAAGTAGTAGGAGAACCAAGAAAAGGTGGACTCAGGGAAGGCAAAGACCAATGCTCAAGAGCTGTCAAAAAGTTGATTGTACGTGAGTACAATAGCATGTCACCAGAGGTATTGTTCATGAGGAGGCTTTGGTTTGTGAATGAGGCATCGTTGTTTGAATTGGATAAGGTAAAGAAATACAAAACTGTGTCATAGATTTGTTTGGTTTTTTTCCTTTCCTTTTTAAAGGAATAGAAAAGAGAGGGGGGAATTCATTCAGTGTGTTTTGGGTTTTTTTTTTCCTTATCAAAATAATAGATATCTGCTGGATTGTTATAATTAAATTGTCATTAAGACATTTATAATGTCAGTGTGTTTTGGATCAGTTTGGAGGAAGGAAATTGCTATTGCACAACTATTTAACATTGAAAGGATAGTTATTTTGAAGGCTTCAATACAATGAGAGGAAAAAGAGGTTCTGAAAATGTGTGAAGTCTATTGTTACAAGTTTATTATTGTTCAACAATGTGCATGTTAAGAAAGAGATACAAACTACACAGAGGTTACACAGGCTCACTGTATATGCTATTTATAAAGGTCCTATCACCTCTCAGTGTAGCTGATTAGAATCACTTGTAGCTATGAGAACAATCGTGTAATCAGACACATAAATGTGGTTTTTTAATTATTCACACCTGCACACATTCAAAACAACACACCCTGCTGTATCTTTTAGATGCTGTAAAAAACAAACATACTGTTCAGATTCAGTGTGCTGTTTTTAAATGCCCACAATTTTTTATTTAAAGATCAGTTGTTGCATTTTTTTTCCCCTTAAACATAGCAAAAAATACTGTTTATCATGCAGAGAGATCTACAATTTTGTTTCATTTGGTATTGAATGCATTGTTGCATCTGAACTGAGGATAAAATGTTTGGTGTTAGGCTCTTGTAAGAAATCTAAAGGTAAAGAAAAGTGGATTCACTGAATACATATTTTATCCAGCAGTTTGGGAATTACAGCATTCCCCCAAGACTGCGAGACATGGATTCAGTTCCCTACTTTGTCTGAAGAGATCTGAAGCCATACTGACACCTGTAATGCTACCTGTAATTCTGTGTTAAGGCTGAAGAATGGTGAGGTGGAGGAAGGAAACCAGTTCATGTCATATAAATAATTGGACAATCACTGAAAAAATCCTCCTAACTGATATCACCACCTTTTCTAGTGAATATATCAGATAAAACCCAAAAGATCATTCTAGTGCACGAGTCTCTGACTCACAGAATATTTAAACGGTCCTTGCAGAGTGAACCCACTCTAACAGGAAAGATAGTCATTGCAGCGCTCAATAAGCAGGTGCTTAACCTTCACGCTGATATCTAGACCAACTCTGACACTACATCTGTCTTTGTCTGATTCAGAAAAGGGATCTAAACTTGGGTCTTCAGCCCTCCAGCTGAGTATGTTAACTGCACTGGGATATCAGCCCACTGCTATCTCATAAGAGTAATATATCTAGAGAACAGACGCTGATATTTTGTTTTGACAGTGGCTGTGATTTTATACGAGCTGTCCATTGCTTCTGTTTTTCTTCTATGTCTTAGATATTCAAGAAACCCCTGGGAGTCTGCTCGGCCTGTCCAGGCACAGCAAGGTTTACTATTTGAACTTACTGAGCCCCAAGGAGGCTGCTGGACATGCTCCAAGAAAGTTCTCATAGTCACAGAATCTTGATTCTCTTTATTTGTGTATATGCTCCTCTATGTCATTCCCCCCGTGGTGGTAATTCACATTAGACCTCCAGGATGTTGCTGTTTCTGTGCCTTAAACTCTGCCTACATCACCTATCATTATTTTCAGGTCAAACTACAGCCAGGACTTTTTCTTTTATGGTTAGTTGGTGCTGCTGCTTTCCACATTACCTCATCTGGCTCCCTTTCTGTGAGAAAAAGCAGAGAAGAAATTCATAGCCTAACACTTTACTTGCTCTTTGCTTTCTCTTTTCCATCTTCCCTCTGGGTGGGCATGTAAGGATTCTCCATCTTTTCTCGCTTGTTTGTCCTTTTCCATTCCTTTCCAAATAGGGATAAAAAAGAAGAGAATAAAACTTGCCCAACAACAGCATAACTCTGCCCCTACATTCCTCCCCCCTCCTTTAACATTTATAATAAAACTGTCTAACATTCCCTCCACCCAAACAAATGCATACATTTACTTTAAAATCAATCTATTCAGTAAACCGTGTGCAGCCAGTGACGCCAGTTCAGCCCTGAGCAGGCAGCGTCCCCAAACACAGCGGCACCGCGCTACCAGGATGGAAAAATTACCTTCCATTGTGGAAGAGGAGGAAGAGGGAAGTGGACAGTCTGAGTGATGCAGAGGGGCTGCAGGGTCCAGGGTGGATGAGGAGGTGCATGGTCACCCATGTTGTCCTACTCCAGGTTACTTTTACTTACCTTGGCTCACCAGTCAGAGCCCAAAGGCTTCAAGTGCCACTGGTTTGTAGTCTAGCCTGAAGAGGTAGTCTTAATGAGGGCAGTTCACAAGCACCGGTGTAAGGCTTTTGCTGATGTATCTGTCTATAAACTGCTGGATTTAGCCCAAGGATGAGTAGCCTTTCAGAAGCTTTCCACAAGCACCAAGATCTGTGTAAATTTTAACTCCCTTATACCTAATGCCAAAGGAGAAAACCCAAAAAGGGCACTGTTGAGCTCTTTACAATATTTTAACAACTTCACAATTCCTTCTGGAAAGAAAGATTGTGTGAATTCATTTCTTCATAAAACCCACGCTGGTGGAAACCTGAATTCAGCTCACATGTGAGGAGACTCATGGCATGTTTCAGTTCCTACCTGCTCATGCTCCTCTGTTTCACCCTCTTCTGACATGCGCAGCGTGCAGTTTCACGCACTGAACAATTACTGCAGATAAAGCTGCTAATTGTGAGGGCACCCGAGTGCACCACCAGCCCTTGCTGCCCCTGCCCACACCCCGGGGCTCCCCCCGGCATGGCCCATGACCCCATTTCAGCCTCCTGGAGCCATCAGCTGCTGCCCCACTGGTGCCACAGCAGGGTCGGTCTCCAGCTCCCCACAACCCTGCCCCTCCTGGCCATGGGCCCCCTGAGCCAGGCCCACCCATGGGCCCATGTCCCAGCCATGGGCCTCTCCCCATCCCCAGTAATGTGCCCGGTGCCCTGCGGCTGCCCTGTTCCTGGCTGGG
>NW_008795022.1:24977-53786 GCF_000699145.1 Aptenodytes forsteri | reverse complement strand
CATGGCCCATGGCCCATGACCCCATTTCAGGAGCCATCAGGCACCGGTGTAAGGCTTTTGCTGATGTATCTGTCTATAAACTGCTGGATTTAGCCCAAGGATGAGTAGCCTTTCAGAAGCTTTCCACAAGCACCAAGATCTGTGTAAATTTTAACTCCCTTATACCTAATGCCAAAGGAGAAAACCCAAAAAGGGCACTGTTGAGCTCTTTACAATATTTTAACAACTTCACAATTCCTTCTGGAAAGAAAGATTGTGTGAATTCATTTCTTCATAAAACCCACGCTGGTGGAAACCTGAATTCAGCTCACATGTGAGGAGACTCATGGCATGTTTCAGTTCCTACCTGCTCATGCTCCTCTGTTTCACCCTCTTCTGACATGCGCAGCGTGCAGTTTCACGCACTGAACAATTACTGCAGATAAAGCTGCTAATTGTGAGGGCACCCGAGTGCACCACCAGCCCTTGCTGCCCCTGCCCACACCCCGGGGCTCCCCCCGGCATGGCCCATGACCCCATTTCAGCCTCCTGGAGCCATCAGCTGCTGCCCCACTGGTGCCACAGCAGGGTCGGTCTCCAGCTCCCCACAACCCTGCCCCTCCTGGCCATGGGCCCCCTGAGCCAGGCCCACCCGGCGGCCCATGTCCCAGCCATGGGCCTCTCCCCATCCCCAGTAATGTGCCCGGTGCCCTGCGGCTGCCCTGTTCCTGGCTGGGATGGTGGGATGGGCACTGGCTGGTGGTCCCCCAGGAGACCCTGGCCCTGACAGTGAGCAGAAAACTGAAGGAAACTTCATGAAAAAGGAAACATTGGCCATTTTGAAAGACAGGTAAAATTAGTAAATTTCAAACCATGAAATATTTCTCTTAAATTTTTTTTTCTTATCTTTAACTTCATATAGCTTTGCATAAAGAGCTGTAACAACCTCTTTGAGCTACCATAATCCTGCTCTGGAGTGGGGCTAGAAGTGTCCACCCAACTGTTCCCCAGTCTGTATCTTGTGCCCTGACTGCATGTTTCTGTTGCTTTCCTTATGCTGACAACTTTTTCTTTTTTTTTTTTTTTTCCGGCACCCGAGGGGTAGGAGGAAGGCATGGCTGAGGGAAACTGCAGGGTGTGGATGGTCTATCTTTAGTTGCAGCCAGCATGGTTTTAAAATGAATTAATCTGCTTGAGACATCCTAAGAAACTCCAGATTCATGCGTGATTCTACTAATACATATTAATCGTGATTCTACAAATGTAAATCTTCATGAGAAGGTTCACAGGTGACTTAAATAAGGGGTTATATCACCTCATGGTAAGTGGTTATAAATGGATGAAAGTCATGTAAAGATAGGAGTGCAACAAGAAAATCAGCTGGAAGGTGTGTGTGCGTGAGCAGATTCATCATACTTATTAAAAAACAATGGAAATATGTACTGGGCTGCTTTTGCTCTACCTCTGAAGTGCAGAGCACCCAGTATACTCAATATGCTTTCCTTCCTTAATGAATAAGGGAATAACTACTTAGTTGTACAACAACCTTTCGGATTATGATTTTTTTTTAATCTGCAAGGTTATTTCCTGACATATGAGTGTCCAAATATGTATGGATAAATGTAATTTATGGTGCACAGAGATTTAGGTTCCAACTTCCAAGCAGCAATGTGGAAGCAAGCTACTCTTATGCTGATGGATCCTTATGTAGTCCAAATGTAGTCTTAATGTAGTCCAAAATTAACATATCCCCTTCACCTATATTTCGTAGTACATATGCATCGAAAAAATTATGGAAAAACTGAATGTTTTAATGTGACTATGAAATCTTCTGAGAAATATCAGAAGCAGTGTGTAGTTTAAAATGAGACACACACAAAACCAACAACAACAGAACGAGCTCCTAAAAACCTTAATTTGAGTCTCCAGAACACATTGGTGGATAGTGCAAATAAAATATCAGTGAGTTACTTGTTGGTGGCCATTGATAAGAGCTAAAAATCAGTAAGTTATATAAAGATCCAGATGAAAAAGTAGGGCAGGGATGACAGGGGAAGTGAAACAGGACTTGACACATTCAGGGCAAAAGACTCCTGACGGACAGTTGTCGTAGTGCCATTGCCAGCCCAGGAGTGTCTGCTCCAGACACCACACAGTCAGGAAAACCCTCTGATTTCTGTCTGGCTGTTTGACTGTGTACACCGTACTCGTTCAGGTGAGTGTCAGAGTACCAGCTGAAAATTACTGTCTTTTGAAGTGGTCTCATATCTGTTCAAACAGAAATCCAGGCTTCAAGTTACACTGATGCAATGTTACTGCCTACATAGAAGATAAATCTGGTAAGTACTACCATCCCTCACTTTCACCCTCCCCAGCTGTTATCCCCAGCACTACTTGTGCAGCAGATTCTCTGTGTGTCTTCACTTGCAGAAATTAAAGATTTACCACAGAGGAGAACAGTATTTATTGACAAGGAAAAAAGTTTCAGGTCTGAAAAAGTGCTCTTTACACACAAATTGATTCATATTTATTTTAATTTAATTCCATGTTGCCCAAATTTCTTTGTTGTTTAGTTATCAGCTAGGGAGATATAGATCATCGGAACAGAAGCAACACATCTGTCTCCTCTGCTCCCCCCAGTCCTCTACTTTTAGGGTCCTTTGAGTCACTGCAGCTTCTTCCTGGATATTTTTTTCCCTAGAGAACTCCCTATGGCCCATCTCTTCACGTTCTGCTGGTGGCAGCCATCTAGGTCAAAGTCTATTTTCTCTCCACTGGCATCTCTTTAGAGGTACATGGGAGAAGGCTACATCTTTCCCTCAGGTTACTGTGGCTCTGCTAGTCAGTAAATGCACCACAGGGAACCTAACTGGACATATTTACAAAAACTGTTACTAATGTTATTCCTGGTAACTTGGTACCCTGCCTTTTTTCTTTATATTGAATGTGCTTTTGCCTTAATATGCTGTTTACTTCTGCAGAACAGCCATAATAGCAAGTTAATGCGCTGATAGAAGAAAAAATTATCCTGTGGTGATGCACTTGGCTTTTTTGTGCCCCTTTTGTTATGATTTTCAGTAGTGGTTTTTATTAGGTAGGAAATTAAACTAGTCCTTCTCCCCCCAAAAAAGAAGAGGGCCTACAGCTGATTGTTGTGACAGTGTTTTAGTGAGGTAGGGATCTGGAGGAACAGGAAAAGACCTGTGCACATGGGACTCCTGTATTACTGATTTTTCAAATGAGTATGGAGAATTGCTTGTCTTTTACGCTCTATTTTATTAATTTGTAAAACAGAAGTTCTTTCTGTTGTTTCATATGACAGTTACAGCACTTTCAATCCAGAGTGCTCTTGATTGATTTTAAGAATTATACAGTTTCTTTCTTAGCAAACCTATAATAAGATAGAACATTCAGTAAGTGAAGTTTAATAATGCCCAAATTACATGCCCATGCACCAAATCCCCAAGTCCTTATTTAATGTAATTTAGCATTAGCCCTTATGCAGGTAAAATCTCCTAATCTTTGATCTCATGATCCTATAAGTTATATTGAGTACTACTTTACAAGTATTTGCCATTGTCTGTAAGAATGACTGTTAGGTCAATAAGTAATTAGAGTGGTCAAAAGTTTTCACATTCTGTATTGTTGTTTTTTAAACCAAAGCTCCCTTTCCTTACAGATTGCATTGCAAAAGAATTAAATTGCTTGAAATGCACACTGATATATGACAAAAAGGACAAAATGAAATGGAGAACTTCTATTTCATTACCTACTGCAGGATCTTTGAATGAATCTAGGCAGAAAGTTATTCTTTATTGTTACTAAAAGTAGATTTCTTTTGCTTGGCAAAGTTCCCTTTCCCCTTGATAGGAAAGGGGGCTCAGCATTTCTTGATGAAATAATTTAATGGCTTCTAAATAATGGTCTGCAGTTTGACAAGGGAGGTAACATTAAAAAGCCTCATTTTGTAGCCTGACATTTAATGTTTACAGACACCATATTAAAAGGGACTGTTGCTGCTTTGTCACTATGTCAGATTACTTTGACAAATTGTATACGAGATTTTGTTATTTTAAAATAAATTCCTAAGTAGTTTTTGAAGATGCTTTTCTTTAATACATTCAACTTCTTTATATTGAGTTTACATCCAAAGTCTCAACAAATTTCACGTAACACACATTATATGTGTTAGAATTATGTATGACATCTACTAATGATCAGTAGGTTAAACCTCAAGTGTTAAATGATTTGCAATTATAAAAGGTCATAGATTGCATCTAGAGTATAATTAGGCATTTGGGAATGCTGGTTCCTTAAAACAAACATAATAAAAGGTATTTAGTGAAAATTTTACCTAAAGAATTTATGTTATTCTTCCACTGACGAACATTTCCTGTTATCTCCTGAGAATATACATCCTGTAATCTGAACAGGGATACAGCATTTTTACAGCTGAAAAATCCTCAGGAGCTATCTTTACAGGTTTTTTTTTTGTCTAGTGACAGAAAAATCACAAAACCTATTCATATTTATATCAAAGGCACATTTCAGGTACAAACCAACCCTAAAAATTTGTCTGTCTTAATGGATGGGCAGAGTTCCAGAGCAAAATCCTGGCACACTTGGCAAGGATGAACTTTTTAAAGCCATTAAAATGTAAAAGCAAGAGAAATATAGAAGAAAATCTGTATCTTGTCATGTTACTACTGCCAGCTGCTTTTGCAACAGCAAAATCTGTATATTAGGGTTTGGTTTACTCTATGAGTCTATTACACATAAAGGCATAATGAAAAATAGATTAAATACAACTGATACTCACTCTGAGCATAAGATTTGTGTCCCTTCTCTTACCTAAGTATTGTCTTTATTTCAAATGTTGTTGTTCATCATCCTGAACACCCATTACCCCAGACTGCTTATCCCTATCTATTTGGCTAAATACATTCTTTCAGTTTTCTAGTATGTTTTAAAGAAATATATGACTAAAAATGATAAATAAAAATGAAAAAAAGGTGAAAGCCTTGAACATTTTGCTGATCTTCTAAATACATTTCCTATATTAGAAATTAAGACTGGCTTGTTAGCACTGTGAATACACACTCACCATGCTAAGACCTTAGGCACTTAATATTACAAGTAGACATTAAACATCTAAATATAAAAAAAAAAAAAAAAAAGACTTTGAAAACCTTCATATTGTCACCATTTAATCTTCAAGCCCATGTCTTGGCACTGTTGTTAAAATATCCATAGTCAGCTGAATAAGTAGTCTTAGGTCTTGTGACACTTTGAGTTATAAAGTCTGTAAGTTACACACCTAACTCTGAGACTATAATTCAGTTTTCTCACTGAGGTGTTACAGGTATCCCTGTACCTACACCTCCAGGATGGGATGCAGAGAACCAAGGCTGATGCAGAGAAGTCTGACCAGAATGCTGAATTCTGGGGTGCTCTTCTTAGCAGAAAGAATAAAAATCATCAAAGACAGAGGTGCATCTGAAAATGCTTTTCTGCAGCGTCTTGCTTAGCTGCTTCTGTGCAACTGGGATTTAGGGTTTTCAACTTCCACTTCGGTTCATATGCACAGGTCATTCTTTTAACTTAAAATATAAGCAGATAAAAACTCTACCTTTCTAGAAAATAGTTTAGTGGTAGGAGCACACTACGGGCAGCATAGTACTTGGTTCCGGTCTCAACCTGGGAAGGTCTGAACTTCCATCTCCTCCATCTATTCTATACCAGTAAATAGAATGCATTAGGACGGCAAGGGTGAGTAAGTGGTGCGGCATACCTCATGTCCTTATGGTGAAACTCCCTTTGTGGTCCCATTCATCCTGTTTAACTGGAACAAGCCCTGGTCTGGCTATGTCTTGAATCGTGCCTGGGAGAGTGCTAGTATGGTATGGGCTGGTATGGGCCAAAACGACGCTGAAAGCATGCTGATGATCTAACAGTATGGATGAGAAAGTGCCAGCATTAGACCATATGTTCTGGCCCTGCTTAATTTAGTAGAATAGACATAGTCAATGAATACCCTGATCACAAGGTTATGGGGTGCTCCATGTCCTCATCATTCCTCCGTTTCAAGCTGTGCCACTCTGCAGCCAGGAATACTTGATTCAGAAGCACACAAAGAGCAAGTGAAAGACAAGTGACCTTGTCAGTGGAGTTTAAAACACTCTAAACAAAGAGAAAACCAAATCTGGGAGTCTTGCTTGCTCGATAAATGTTCCAAAGGCAATGTAGAACAAGCAACCACCACTTCCATTTCCTTCCTTCTCATTACTTCAAAGAGAATAAGAACTGCTCAGTTCCTTGAAAGCATGTTTTACCCTGTGGATTCAAAGAGGATGAATTTGCTTTCAGCTTGAGGAGACAGAAAGATAGGAATTCAAAGATGCCCATATCTCCACAGTTTCCTGCTCATGTAACCCTACAATGCAGATTGCATCCACTTTAATAGGCAAGGCTCTTCCTAAACCTTAGCTCGTATGTACTGCAGACTTTGCACTCCATTAACAAGACCAGATGAGAGGTAATCACTGAGATAAGGCGGATTCTGATATTCTGGTCAGAATTTCAATAATAGAAAGATGCAAAGAATTCTTGAAGGGTATTATTGATAGATTTTTTTTTTTTCCATCCTCCTTTAATGACACAGCTTGTGAAAAATATTTATAGGTATTTGCTGACTGTAGAGGTGTGATAACTCTTTGGAGAAAGCCTTCAGGTTTGTTTTAGGCAATGAGTTCCACAAAGCTGGAACAACACCTACAATGTGCAATAAAACTGGCTAAGACAATTTAAAGTCCACTTTAAATCACAGCTATTAACAGAACCCACGAGCCTCAATTATTTAATCCATGCAGATGCTGTAAGTTGTATTCATTATTTAATTATAATAGGAACAATTGCTGTCTCATGGTTTTTCTAAGCGTACACAGTGCTCTTTCACCTGTTCATTAAATACGTTGCCCACTATGTGGGGGTAGACAACCTTATTCAAACAACGGTATTCCTGGGAGAGGAGAATTTAGTCGAAGATGGTATAAAAAACACACTAAATTTAGATTCTTTGAGAGGTTTGGTTTTGTTTTGGTGGGCTTTTTTGTTTTGTTTTTTTACCGTGATAAAACGAGAATAACTGTTTGTTAACTATTGGACGTTAAAGGCAATAATGAACTGAGGTCACAGGCAATTAAGTTTAATTTGAGTTGATGGAGAACGACAGTGTTGAACTTCCAGTATTACAAGTCAGGTCATTCCTATAGCAATACAAAACAAGTATTTTACTGGAAAATAAAATAAGTAGGCGAATTACTGAAATATCACACATGGGTATAATATGTGTACAGACAAATATGGATTGATTATTTTTGACTGCTTATTAAACATCAGACTCAGTTGATTAGAATAGGTAGTCCGCAATAGGTAGATCCAGGAATTTTTGAAATTTTGAAGTTAAGCCATAGGAACAAAGGGAAAATGATCTACCTTGTCAGAACACACTGAGGCACCACAAGTCAATGTAAGTATGATTTAACTAGCAAGTTCACAAGACACAAATATTGTATGTGCACCTGACACATTCCACGTAAGCCTCGATTTCTGAGTAAAATTGCAAGGAAAGTCAAAGTGAAGTCAGAGTGGCTTCAATTTCTAAGCTGCAACACAGCTGAATCACACAAATAAGACCAGATACATATATCGCAATGAATGATTGCTTTTTCCGGAGGTCAGCAAGTAAAAATATACTAAAATAATATACTTAAAATATTCTGAAAGCCTAGTTGGCAGGAAATGCCAGCTGTTTCAAATTCTAGAGGCCTTTCATAAAGCAGAAGAGTGGGGAATAGGAGGATATTGTCAGAGTAATGTTTTATTGTCACCTCAACTAGCATTTAAAAAGTGTGCCACCTGGAATCAAAGGTTAGTAATAACTTTTAAGGTTAGTAATAAATTTTAAGTAGCACCTTTACTGCTGCACAGTTTCTTAATTGTTGTAACACATAGTGTGATTTGAGACAAGAAGCTCATGACTTTATGAGCACATTCAATTTTGTTTAATTAGACAAAGCCAATATGTTATTTGAGAATAGCCAAAGTTCAATTTCCAACACTTTCAAACTATCATTACAAAATAAAATTAAACTAAAAATGAAAGCATGTTGTAAAATTCTAATAGCTCAAATTATTTGTGTGCTGTAATGACTGTCCCATTTTTAGTTTAGACACTCTTTTCTAATGAATTTTGTCACTTTCCTTCCACAAAGTACAAATGTGTTCCATCTTTTGTTTCACTCTCTGTCACCTGTCCTTTGCTTAATTTGTAACTGTCTACTTCCAGAGGTTTTTTCTTCTCATTTGAGCTAATAAAGAAGTTTTTCTATTTCACTACCTCATTCCAGTTGCATCATTTTGTCGAACCTGGAATAAATGTGCAAGGGGAAAAAATGATCGTTATATAAATGTTAAACGTACTTCTGCATGTTAATATTTTCTCATAATTGAACATTACACACAGAGGCATTTTTTTCTGTCTGTGAAAAGACATGTCAAACTCAAATTTGGAACTTGCTTCTATGTAGCAGTTGTAGAAAAAACACTTGCAGTAGCTCTAACTCCTATCAGTGGTAATCTGTTTCACTAGAGCATTTAATGATACGGGAAAGGGTTGACAAAACCGGTGGATGTGCTTTGGAATAAGAAAAAAGACTTCAGAATATATACCTGTCTGATTTCTGTAATATTCTATGTAATAATATTGAACTACGATGCATTATAAGTATTTTAAGAAATTAATATTATAAGCTGTAAATATGCCTTCATTAGATATTTTCAGTGATGCAAATGATATATATAAAAGTGTATTGAAGTACTTTAGACTAATAACCACATCATATTAAATAGTACCTCATATTCAGATTAGTTTAACACAGGTTTAAAGAGCTTTTAAAGAGTTTTAAAATTTAATTTGTTATGAGAATTAATCTAAAATGTGCCAAAGTATCAACTGCTGAATATGTTTGCATCACTATCAAACCACCCTGAATGTTCCACATTTTTAAGACACATTTTACTGATAGGTTACTTAATATGATATTAGAAGACTTTCATATACTGAAGTAGTTCCATGTGGTGTAGTGATACATACTCATATTGTACGCATGATTAATATTTACCACACTTTAGAGCATCAGCTTGGTTTTCATATTATATAGTCTCTTCTTAACTGATTATATGCAGGTTGGAAGACAATTTTCTATTTCCCGCTGTTTTATTCAGTCTATTCAAAAACCCCTTAAGTAAAGATGTATGCCAATGACCATAATTGTTTTTCACCTTCTTTGTGCCACAGCAAGCTACTACTCCAAAGCTACTCTTGAGTGATGAGACATCTCACTTCCTCTGTGCATACTTTTTTCTACACTACACCTGTCTCCAGCATTTGTCTATTGGCATAGCCTGAACACCTTTCTAATCTAACTGTTCTACAGTCTCCTTTCTTTTTTCTGCCATCAACATAATCCAAAACCTACTGCAGTTAAGGCACTTTGTACACTTCAGCATAATTACGCAGTAACAGTTGTCGCACTACCAGAAAGAGCGAAATCTGGGTCCCACTGAAGTCAATGACAGCTTTTGCACCATCAACCGGATTTCACTATCAAGCTTCTAAACTGTAATCTAAATATTCAGATCAGTTTGCAAATACCAAACCTGTTTTCTTCTGCTGTCTCCAAAATCCCAAGCAGAAATACGAGTGAACATGCTGTGAAGTATACAGTGCTTGATCGGTTGAACCTATCATATTCTGCACACACCATGTGGAGATTGAATACATGTGCAGTCAGTTCATCATGTTGCAAATGTGTCAGGTGTGTTAAGCACTTACTGATACTCTCTGTGAACAATCCAATGCATTCCTGATGATTTTGAGTCTATGCAACTGCAGAGAGTTTTAGTTGCTTTTTGTTTTAATTTCTTTTAATTGCTCTTGCTCTGATGGAGCAGCTGTACTTCTGGGAATCCAATACAAATGGTCAAATTGCTCCTTTCCCACCTAGATAAATTCCTTTTCCTCTAGGCAGAAAAAAAAAAAGACATGTTCAGAGAAACCAGGACATATAGCTATACCAGTAGCAATAAATTAAGCAGTGTCAAGACCTGCTCTCTGGCTTTGAGACCAACTGGCACAAATAAGCCGTATCTAACCAGCCATTACTAAATTTTCTTACCCTTCAGAATATGGCATCTGCATTCAGACTGGTAGCTGGAGATTCTCTTGGCCTCCATACTCACTTCAAGCCATGCCTAGGAAGTATCTGGGAGAATACTGGTTTTATCAGGCCAAATCATGCCAAGGACTAATCTCACTCCCTAACAGTATAAGGAAGAATTTGGCAAGGTTTAGTTTATTAGAATAGAATAGTCACAAAGCCTGTAAGAGTGATGTTGATTGGGTGAAAAGATTTACCTGAAGAGATTTCTGCAGTATTAAGTGTCTGAAATCATTTTAGCAATTGAAATAGGTTTTAGTTTTGTATTTTGAAATTCTGGGTTCCTTGACTATATAGCACAGTGTAATAAAGACAATAATTTTTTTTTTTTTCCAGAAAATAAGCTGTTCACCAAACTTTTTCTAGTAGCTGAAACTACTTATAAATTCAGATTGAATATAACAAATACTTTGAGTCAAACAAAAATAAATTAAACATTAAAAAACATCAGAAAAGGTAATTTCAGCAGTTCCCAGGTGATGTATTCTGATTTTGGTCTGCAGGGAGGCATGTTGGGATCCAGGTGTAATTCCACAAATTCAAGCCAGAAGCAATAAGAAAGTTGGAGGGAAATTCACTGTAAGGGACGGGCTACTGTCGAGTCCTGTCTCTGCCTAGCTCAGCACAGAAGTCTCACCAGAAATTTTCCCTCAGCAAAATGCTTTAGTCTGCAAGTTATAGAGCAGCCTGGAGTGTGAAGCTGTTCCAATTTGTATAAATTGAATGCTTATTAATTCAGAACCTGGTAGCCACCCACTTCTCCTCCCAGCTGAGTGCTTGTATCACAAGGTTTGTGATAGGTGGCATGAAAAAATAAATGCTGAAAGGTATACTAATTCCTTTAAAAATTTCCTTTTAAAATTTGTGGACTTGAGACAATAGCTTTCTCTTGATTTTGATAATTTCTGTGATTTTCAAGAAATATAAATAAACTAACCCCCAAACTCAATCAAGTATATTGGACTGAATTTAATTCTTTCAGAACTGTCAGAACAGCAAACACTCAATTATCCATTGGATTTGAAATAGAAAAGAAAATCCCCCAAAACAGACTTCTGCATTTATTTTTACTTAAATATTTGAGAGGAATAAAAGTTATTGCTTCATGTTACTCAGTAATCTTTTTCTCCCAGTTCTCAACTGAGGTTGAACCATTATTTGATTTGATTTTATCTTACTTTAGTTTCTGTGTTTTAGTCGGAAAGTCAGCAAGGAGGCCAACATTCTGCATATCCTGGTGCGTATGCAAAATAAGAGGCTCAAAGCATACTAATGATTGCCAGTTCATGCTGTCTGCGGAGGATTACTAAGGATTACATGTCATTATCTGAAATTGCACACTGGTTTTTGCCAATTTTTTAAAAAAAGTGGAATTGATAGGGCTTCTAATTTACTGTTAAGATTTTATATTTTATATTTTACATTTAATATTTTCTCTTTTATGAAAAATAAAAAAATACTATAATAAATGGAAGAAGCCCTGAAAGTCATTCACTGATTAAACATACCTAAATCTCAAAATTGAATACAAAAAGTTAGAGACAATACCAGTGGTTTATTCTCCATAGTACAGAATCTTGTGTAAAATATACTTTTCAAATGTCACTGTTGGAACCACGGACCAGATTCTGATTTTCGTTTTAGTGATTTAAATCAGATTATCAGAAGTCTGGGATCATTTCAGATTGATAGTGCAAAAGAGAAAGATGTGTCACTGAAACAAACAAACAAATAATAATGTCTTGAAAGTTTTCTAAATTTTCACATTTTAAACACAAAAAGTAAGGTTCTATAAAACAAGTCAATCATTATTCCTCAAAACTGAGGAAGGACAGTGAAAATTTTACGTTGAAGAGATTTTAAGATGGAAGTCTATACTGTCAAAGATTAACTCATCTAATTAAATATTTACTTTACAAAGCTTGCAGAAATATAATTATGTTTAAGACCACTTCTTCTTTGCTATCTTTGATGAAATTGGAAAATGGGTTTAAAACTTAAGCAAATATTGGAAAATAAATAAATAAATAAATAAGGAAATACAAGCTTAGCAAGAAATTCAGATTTTATTGGAAAAGGAGAAGGGAATTTATGGAAATTTATGTGCCACTTGAGATCCTGAGAAATATTGCTTATTTTCTAATGTTTCAGATACATAAAATCCTTAGGAACTTTGGTTTTAGTAGTATGTGGACATTTTTCAAGTCCTTATTGTGCCATATGATTAAACCAGTTGTTTACCATACCAGTGGAGAATGCTTGACTATTTCAAAATAAAAGGTCTTCTCTAGTAGAAATTCTTCCAGCTTCTTTACTGGGGTTGACCTTGGGCAAAAAGCAACCAAACATGACCAACCCAAATAGGGTAGACAAGTGACCTTAGTGCTCTGTGCCTGTTACTCATGTGAGAAGACAAATCCTTGCTCTGCTAATATGGAAGTAAGTAAAAGATAAGCAGGTTTTGTTGCTTAATTCTAGAAGAAGATTTAGGGACAAGGATCTTGGACAGTTAGGCATTCTTTTAATTGTGGTGTCAGACACACAGCAACTTTTAATTATGGTCCGACAACCTCTCCTTATCAGCCTTCCTGGCCAGTTTACATGGTCCCCCTTTCCCTGCCCTCCCCAGGTTTTCCAGTTTCTGTGAGTCTGTGATATAGGAAATTAGTGTGACAAAACTCCCTGTAAGAATTTATATTTCTGCAAAGTTTCTAAGTGATTTCACTTACTCATGCTCTCACACTCCTGTCTTCACAAGATGGGGATTCAGATGATCTGGCCAGGACCACTTGTATGCCAGCTACTGATTCCTCATCACATCTTTTGCGGTATTTTTAATTAGTGATGCCAAACTATTTTTCTTGTTAGTCTTTTTATACCCTTGAGATGCCAACATTTACTTATGTGATTCTTTTGCATCAGAGTTTAGCTTATCTAAGCCTCCATAAATATCAGGCAAGGTTGCCACTCATTGCCTCTTTTTCTTTGCTTGGAATACACAAATCTTTACGGTTACAGCCTGTCTTCCTTTTGGACAAACAGGAGAAATAATGGCATGTGTGATGTGCTGTAACTTTGTTTTCATCCTCCTGTTGTCACAGTGCAGTGCCTTCTGCCAACAAGTTGTCTGTGCTGTGGTCTTACAGACTGCAGGCCTTCCAGTCTTGATGGAAACAACACATTTTTCAATTTTATTGCTGTGAACAGTGTTTTTTGTTAACAAAATATGCCACTCTGTTAACCCTTGTTTTACTGTTTCTTCTGATACTTACATGTATGCATTTCTATTCATAGTTCATATCAATCGTAATATTCCTGTTATAGGTCTCCTCAGTGGCATCTTATTGTCTCAGAGAGTCTAAAAATTGAACTCCAAAGGGCAGGAGGACACCTGAGGAACAAACCTAAGTGGTCTTGAGGATATAGCTCTTTATGTGTAGAGCTTTAAGAGAAACTCTCAGTAAAAATGATCAGGTTTAAACTGTAATGGTAGGCCAGTAGGGATGAGCCTGTCCTGGTCAGCGTTATCACACATACTTCACAACAAATTAGAAATTCTGTAGTTCAAGAAGGGAAACAGAAAAAAACAGAGAAAACTGTACGTGAGATGGGGCAAAACCAGGATGGTTTTAGTCTGTTGCAAACACTTTCATCACACCAGTCCTTACTCTCATTAAGGCATTGGCAAAATGGAATGGAGATTCACCATGTCTAGGTGTAGGTTAAACGAGCGAAGGCTATACAGCCAACAGGTGACTCTTGCGCAGTATACAAAGTTTATGCTGGGATAGGAGAGAGATTCTATTATTTAAAAATCCTTGGGCCATATTTATTCTCATTTTCATAGGTGCTGTGTGAAAGACCACTCTGCCTTATTGCAGCATGTGGTGCACGTGGCATTTCAGGCTACTGTAGGAGTAGAAGTTACTTGCTATATTCAGTTTTCTTAACGTTCGTCAAGGATTGTCACTTGCACTTTTAAAGTTTGCCAGAGGAGGCCTCTAACAGTTTCTTTTGGTCATTTTGGTTGGTCCCTCTAAATTCTATGAAACCCACTATGTCTGAAATAAAAGGTTTTCATAATTACAATGTTCAATTTTTCAGCTTACATGAAAAGCTTTATTTAAAATTTTTTGTCACTGCTAATGAGTGATATGAGAAGATGACTGGTACATTCTAATCATATTTCCCAGTCTAGGGAATTACCATAATTAAACCTTCCAACATAATTCTTCCCACTTTACCATGAATCCCAAATTCCTGGCAGAACTTTATTATTGCAGGTTCCAAAAATTCATCAAAAACCACATAAAATTCCATCTCTACACCCAGATTGCACCTTCATTAGCAAAAGTAATTAGCAACACAGTTAAGGGAAAAGAAGAGGGAAGAAAGCTTCAGTTCAGTCTCAGGCAACTAAGTATTTGACAGAGTTATGAAAATCTGTGTAAGAGGATTCATAAAGTAAGAATGTTGTGTGAAAATCAACAAAACATTCAACAGAGGATTTTAAATCATTGAGTATATCATACAGGCAAACAGGAAACTACTCTGCAACATCTCACATACTAAGCAATGCTTCCAATACTATAATGACTAGAGCCTCTTTCAGGACTCACCTGATGAAACCAGAGTTTTCAAAAGTGTCAAAGAAGTGTCTTGATTTCTCATCTAAAAGTGTCTTGATTTCTCATCTTCACTATTTGATAAAGTCATAAAAACTGCTCAGTCCTTTCCTTTATGTAACTTTCATCTGAAGACTATGCAGATATTATTGGTCATGGTAAAAGCTTAGAAACATAATTTCTTTTTTAAAACCTTATTTTAAAAGAAGAGTTTCAAAGACTAAAGAGGAAGTTATATAGCAAAGTCTCTTTGATTTCCTTTGGGAGCTGAGGACATGAGAGCTGACTGTGCCCTTGAAAAAATTCCACTGAGAATCAGTCAAAATTGGAGAACATCCCAGAGTATCATCTGACTGAAATCCTTTGGCTGCCCTACATCAGATGATGAGGTCATGGGGGCGTGAATGTGTTATGTGTAAAGAAAAAGACAGAATTACTTTTTGAGGTCATCCAAAACTGTAAAGGCTGGTGCTGACTGAAGGAAAAAAATGTTTCCATTTTATTATTTATTAGGACTGTACTGAACTAAAATTTATGTATGAGTTTGGTAAGAATGCATGTAGAATGGCCTTGTCCAAAAAACCAACATATGAGGCAGATAAAATGAAACGTTTCAAAATGCCCATATAATTTCAGCTTTGTCAGCTGGTCTAAATTCATATTGTTCCGCTGAAGTCTGAGGGGTTATTTCTGTTCATCCCTGCTGAGCATTTGGGCAATTAAATGTATGAATTCCTGGCAGTCATGTCAGATGTCAAGGAAGACATCAGTTTGAATGAAAACTTAGAGTTAGCGAAATCCTCCACATGCAGTTGAAGAGTGGGCTGCCAAAAGGTTAAATCAATGCACCTTATTAAAAAAAACCAGCAACAAACAACCCAAAATACTTCATAGTTCAACACTCAAGGAGTTAAAAGTGGATCAAGAACTCATGAAAGGTCTAAATGTTAAGGTTGGGGAAGTGCCAGAGAGAAGTGCTTGGGAAGTTGTTCCTGTTGCAGGACTATCAAGGGGCTGATTAAGCTTCCCACAGTTTTGACTTCCTCAGGTGGTTTGTAACCTGCATTAAATCTAAAGCCTTAAAATGTCTCAAAGGTCAAAACAGTTCAGGACAGGTGCCTTCAAGATTTAAGAGTGACAGTTTATAAAAGAAATCTAGTGCTAAAGTCAGGTCTGAACAATAGTATGTTAAGCATATTGATCTGCTTGGATTACAAAGAAGTTCCGGGATTTGGTTGGATAGGGAATTTATACCTATAGGAGGTGATGACTGCCCTGTCAATAGTGTCGAGGACATCCACCGTGCTTTTTAGTGGGCACTTTTGCTAGCTTTCTCTTATCAGACTCTTCAAGTCAGGTAAAAAACCACCACCACCACCACAAAAACCTGTGGGAGGGTTGCTTTCAAATGGGGAATTTAAGAATGAGAATTATTTAAAATACAGATTAGGGAGGATCAGCAGCTGCTGTCAGGATGCCACAGCAGACGAACACAGACCGGTAAACAAGAAGTGAATTGTTAACCTGTCTAAGAAGAGCAAGTGACAGAAACGAATTCTGCTCCGACATGCGCTTGTGCCGATTCTGCTGCACCCTGTTGCATTACAGGAGGTAGGTGTGTGAGGACCAAAGACTAATTAGGGAAAACAGATTAGCCTTTTAAGTTGGCCACCTGGTATCCACCCAGTTCCTGCACAGCTATGGACCCATGCTGCTCATTGTAAGAAATGTGTGGGGTTTTTTTCTTTTCTTTTCTTTCCTTTTCCTTTTCTTTCTTTCAAAATTATCTCCCCAAAACTAAGCTTCACTAGGACTGTCGGATCAAAATCATATCAAAATCGAATTAATCAAGGTGGACTCAATATAAAATTAAAATTTAAACATCAGATTAATTATAAAAAATAATTCATCTTTATAAATTTTAAGAAGATTGCTGTCTACTTGGGTATAAATTCTAATTAGATAATTTCATCAAGTCAGTCAATACAATAATTTGAATATTTAGTGCTGAAGCCAAATTATTATCTATTTTTTAAGCCAAAATTTCAAGAGTAATACTAAAGTTTCTTAGAGTTCTACACTTGTATGATAGTTAACCCTTTCCTCCCTAAAAGAAGATATTGAATAAAAGTTCAATAATCATCACTTGTAAGAAATTGTGGAGGGAAATCTTAATATTAGTAGGGCTTTAAATGCAGAAAATAGAGCATAGTCTTATGATTATTTCTGAGATAAAATATTTAAGTGAGATCAAATCTAAAGCTGTTGCTTTTTGTGCCTTCCCCAATATAAAAATTGAAGAGGTCTATGAATGTGCATTCAGAAATAATACTAGTTGGAAAATTCAAGCCAGCTACTTAACATTTATTCATCTGTAAAATGGAAAATAAGTTCAAATTTATGAGTAATAGACTGACATCAAACTCCTCTGAAAAATAGAATTTTCTATTGATCTTTCCCTTTGGGAGCTGTCAAATAGCTTATCTTTGGGAACAGGACTATCCAACCTTGTAACAATTGCATTTTTTCACTGTATTTTGCTCAATGGCTGGCAAAAAATATGCTTAATAATGTAATGTGATACTGGAAAAAATTTGGGTTAGGCAGAATAAATTAATTTACTAATAAAAATGTCATTTCAAAATGAAAAAAAATATTTTGCTTAATAAAAAATTCTAGAGTGTTCCAATATTTATATTTTCTGTTTTTATGTTATGTTAGACCTCAGTTTGACAAAGTTTATGAATGTGCTTTTCCTCTACCCTACAAAAGATTTTATTTTCTATTTTTGGAGGAGGGGTTACAAATTTCCTGTGTATCAAAAATTCTGACTCAGCTTTAATTTAACATCTGTAACTGTTTGAATTAGCTCATGAAGGAAAACAGAAGTAAAAACCTTTATTGGAAAAACAGAAGAGTGCTTATGAGGCTCCTACTGTCAGTATATCACAATATACATGTATGCATAGGATTATACAGTATACATTGAAAGTTGCTAATAAAGAGTTTTTATGTATATTAAAAGAGAGAAACAAAGTTTATATTATTTCTTGTTACAAGACAGCATTCCAGTCCTGTTCAAGAGACTGGGTCAAAACCCAGGAGATACTTTTCTTTTCTCCTTTGCATCGGTTTAATTATTTGACTTTTTTTTTTAGTGCTAAAATTATGAAGAGTAGCTACTTTGAATTTGAAACCTAGAAACCAATTTTCTGGTGCATTGACCTTATCCCAGGACTAAAGTTTTGGAGACACATATCACATTCAGGATTTGAAAATATAAGGCAGGTTCTGCAGTCATTTGTATATTTGAAACTCTGTGTGTGAGTGAGCGTGCAGGTATGTATATATATTTTTTTCATCATCACACAAAAGCCTTTGAAAGCAGTGGAACTGTTCATAAGAAGTCTATGTATTCATCTTGCTGAGGAGGTACTTAGGTTTCTGTTTGCAAATGTAGTTTTACTTTCATATCCTAATTTGCAAATGGAATAGGTGCTAATAGACTTTTAGGTTACTAGTCTAAAAACACCACTTTTTTTTTTTTTAAGTTGTTTTTATTTTATCCAAATTTCTTTGATGGTGTTGTTCCAGTTGCTTCCTTGTTCTACTGAAATATGCAAGAATGAAGAATAAAATCCATTCAGTCTAGATAAATGGAATATTAGTGATGATAAATAAGAATGTACGTAACCAACAGACATTCCTTCCTACCCCTTTCATCATAAGCCAGAGAAACAAGAGCAGCTCCTTAATAAACTCTAAGAGAGGTTAACGAGTCTGCCTTCAGTGAATCATGAGACAGAGAGTAGAGAATGGCTTTCTGTGTGAAGGATCACTCACAGAAAATGCCTTGCTTCTGCTACTAGCTTCTTTTAAAATTAGGAGATGGAAGTTCAAACTCTTGCACTAAATACAGTGGTGGTGCTGTCACATGCAGCAAGAGAAAATCTGTCAGCCAGCCATAACATTAAGCCTAAAATATTCTACCTCTAATCTAACTTCAGAATTTAACACCATCACTCAAGCAATAATCACTTACAATTAGTAACTAAATTGAATGGTGTTTCCTACAACTTCTGATTCATATTGCAATGTGTAGGTAATTTTATTTGGATCAGTCTCTCTAACTTGATTTAAGACTTTAATTATGGAAATATTATTTGCCCTCCATTTCCCCTTTAAAAATGTACTGAGTTCCCTGGAAGCTTTATTTTCTTGGTAATAGAATTTAATGTGAGTTTAATGACACATAAATTCTACCTGAGTACTTAATTCCATATTAAAATAACTTTTTTTTTCATTTAACTTGGTCACAAAGGATTATGGTAGAACTGAACTAAGCCACTGTACTTTTTAATGTTATTTTACCTTTGATCTACTTCAAAAAATATATATTCTTCTACCTTTTTCTGAAAGCAAGTGGCTTTAATCATAGTAATTCCAAGTTAATAGGTAAGGTGCCTTGCTTCTTGAACGGAGCACTACAGATGCTAGCAGGATCATGTTTGTCTCTGCTTTGCACTGGATATGGTATTTGGCTGTGTGAGAAGCTCACCATAGAAAAAACATAGTAGGGGAAATTGAGTGGTTGGGAATTTTTTTTCTTGGGAATGCACAAGTTCTAGCTCATTTTTCTGTTCATATGAAACTGCTCATATAAAACAGATGCAAGTTTAAATGTTTTGTGTAGTATGGAGAGTTACAGTGTAGATAAGCTCCTTTTCCCAAGAAAACACAAACTTATATTTGTCAGAGACAAATGCAGCTCAGTGCCATGCAATGCCACCTTACACCAGGGCAGGAGACACAGTTAGGATGGAGAGAGCCAAGTACTGATAGGAAGCTCAACACACTTGCCACATGATCAGCAAGGGGAAAAAACAAACATGAATTAAAATTATAAACATAGCCATGTTTAGCTTGCTGGTAGGCAGAGAGCTACCTATGAAGCTGACTACTGTTGCTCTCTAAGGCTCTGTTGTACATCTGTATCTACCTCTTGTCACAGGCTTCCTATTTTGTTATAATTTCTCTGGTGAATTTTTGCTGCTTAATTGTGGTTTGCACAGCATCTATAGCAAAATGGTTCCTTGATCCTCACTGTGCTCCTGGTTGTTAACGTACTACCAAAAAAAAAAAAAATTAGAAATAATAATAGGTAGAGACAGGGGTAATACCGGTGGATGAACTGCTGCCTGAGGCAGCAGGATGATGGGAGCACAGCAAAATAATGGCTTTGAGAGAGAAATAGAAGGAGCAAGCCCTCTCAGGCCAGGCTCTGCAGGAGTTTCAAGGGATGGAGCTGGTCCTCCAGACTTCATCCTTCCTGAGCACCTCTGGGTGCTGCAGGCTCCCCAACCCCAGCAACAGTGTGCACTTGTGAGCCTATGCCTGGCCCTGCTCTGAACCTCACTCTGACTCTGCTAGCTGCTGCTAGGTGTGGAGGGGACACGCACAGTGTAGACACTGGTTTATTTAAACAGAAGGAATAAAATGGCAGCTGGCCATACTGTGTCTCAATTTTGTCTTACCCAAACTGTCTATAACATTTCTTTTTAAGAAGGGTCAGGCAAGTTGTTCAGATGGGACTAGAGAGTGGGCACAGCCCCCAAATAAGACCAGGCAGATGAGCAGTATAGCTATTTGCTGAGGACAGTGCCTGGGACAATCACTGTCTGGCCTATCTTGCTGAGAAGTCTGAAACCTGCCCTGCATAAACAGCAAAACCCAGGGATCCCTGAATTCAGTCAGGGTCAACGTCTGACGAGAGGAGTCTGTGGCATTGCTAAAACTGCTCAAGAGGTCTCTGAAATGATAGTGAATTCACCAGCTTCACTCTTCCCTTGAGAAACACCAGCATCCTCCACAGAGAAAGAAAAAATATATCTTGAAACAAAACTCTGGGCGGGGGCCTGGAGGGGGGAAGGGGTGTGTAGGGAGGTTAAATCAAACTCAAACTATGTGCAAAGGTGATAACATCAGAAACAAGGAGGAAATGCTCAAAATGCATATGGGAGTCAGATGAGAAAACATTCATAGAAGTAAAACAATATATCACAGTCTCAGAAAAGATAAAAGGCAGGCTAAAAGAATTAAAAGAACACACTTTGCAGTGCTAGCCAAAAGAGATTATTTCAAGAAATCTCTAGAAGATCAGTCACGGAAAAGCCCAGCTCACAGACCCAGAATACATTATCGAGATCTGGAGAAACGTGTAGGACAATCCAGCTGAACTGCGCAACTTCAAATGAATTCAACTGGAGATTCAATAACACGGAAATGTAAACACAAATAACAAAAATGACTAAGAAAACCTTTAAAAACAAAGAACTGGAAAGCACAAGGACCAGATGTCATCTATGGTTTTGGATTAACTGCTTTGCTCTGTTTAACTGCTTTCCTCTCCCCCAGCCACTGTTTCTATGCATTTCATAAGAAGAAAAATCATTGAAAGGATGACACACAGCAGAAGAGCACCAGTAATGAAAAATAAAAGTGATCAAGTGATTTCTAACAACTAATCAGTCATATGTCTCCATTCCTTTTCCATTCTCAGAAATTGCTAAGGTTGGTTTTATGTCAGATTTTGAACTCTGATTGACATTTAACATAGGATCAAAATGTAGACAAATGAAAAGCAAAAGACATGAAAGCTCAACTTCTGATTGACTTCTGGTTTCAAAGATTGTTCAGTCCAAGTCAAGAAATTATGGCTTGGAGGGACTTTTCATTGACCCCAGCAAAAAAATTGATTCAGCAGTCACCAGGACTGTTGCAACTGTTCCAGCCTACACCTGGCTGTGTATAATTTACCAGCGAGCAACAAGAGCTGCAAGATCTCGTTTTTCACCAGATTAGGCAATGTCTTTCTGGGGAAACGTTGCCTTGTAAGCTGTCACTCTGTCCTTAAACTGATCCCTGCAACAAAACAGGAAGCATACTTATAAATCTTGATATTCCTAGATTCATCTCAGCTTGTGGGCTTCTGAGACTTGGTCGGGATGTCTTATTGCATGTACATCCTTTGTTTCTGCAGAATGCAAGTGTCTCATATTTCTCCCCAACTTCAGTCTTAAAAAAAATGCAAAAATTTAAAGTCAAAAGCATGCAAGTTTAATCTAGAGATGCAAAAGTTGAAATTCTTGATTACAAAGCTGGAAATAACGTTAAAAAATCAGGAAATTAAAACAGTAAAATGTGTTCCTTATTACCTTGCTGGCATCAAAGCAACCTGCCGTTTAAGCTCCTTAAAATA
The DNA here is from genome assembly GCF_000699145.1 of Aptenodytes forsteri. Lineage (NCBI taxonomy): Eukaryota > Metazoa > Chordata > Aves > Sphenisciformes > Spheniscidae > Aptenodytes > Aptenodytes forsteri. The sequence continues at coordinate 31,644 of NW_008795022.1, read as the reverse complement.
TATATGGGCTGTAAAAATCAAAGGCACAATTCAGCTGAGCATTCATCCATCGTCTGGATGCCAGCATTCAGAATAGGACCTAAAATTACTTCGTCAACCCGTGCACCTATGCCCTTTCTCGCCATCGCTGATGCTGGTTTTCTGAACTCCATTTTCTCTCTGTGTTCAAGATGTTTCTCTCTCTCATTTTAGTTTTTACATGGATCAAACTGTAGCTGCACTGACCTACCATTCAGTACATTTTCCACGTTTCGTAGGCATTGACATATTTTTATTTTTTAACTTGTGTATACCTTCCAGCTTACATGACATTCTATCAGCAACATTTTCATGATGCAATAAGACATACATAATAAAAAGTGTTTCCTGAATATATGTCTTATGAAATATAAAGCCTCCAATTTTGTCTTGAACTTTTTATAGAGTCATGGCATAATGTTAATCAAACAACTGCCTGATCTGTGAAAACATTTTTTCAAACCACCTTTTCTAAAATTTTAGGAATAGTATAAAAGACAAGACACAAAATTTTTGTGTATTTCTCTATCGGTAACACTAATATGAAAACCATATCAGAAATCAAGAAAAGGCTGCATCAGCCAGCTCATGACACCCAAGTGGATACTACCTTATTTGGCAGAATTTTGCCTTTTCAGCTGCATCATAAAACTGGGCTCAGGAAAAACTGAGAGCACTAAAGAGGATGACAAGCAATCAGTATGTGTAGAGTTACTTCATGAATTATACCAGCTGAAGATCAGCTTTAGAGATGATAGGAAAAACCCTCTTAGATGGGCAAAAGTGTTAGGAAGCTGATGAGTATTCTGCTAAATGATCCAGAACAGACTATTTAAAACTGTTCGTTTGTTATAGATTCACAAAGCCAGGCTCTTCACGCAAATTCACTAGCACATCATGTTTTGAAACAATACACAAATACGGAAGATGCAATATGTATAACGAGATTATATTTCTGAATGGTGCTGACAAATTCAGTACGAAATATTGGTGAAATAAACACAAGCCTTCACTGTGACCTATACGGCTAACACTACCTCTCTACCAGGGCGAGGTGGTGGGAACACAGGCATGAAAGCAGTAAACGTTACTAGAAATTTTCACCTAGAGACCACCTAGATTATTAAACTATACACTCTACTGACTAAGAAACCAAAAGAATCCGTGTCTGAGACACTGTGTGAGAGATTTACCTGCCCAAACATAGCTGTCCTGTGCAATTTTAGACAACCTAAGGTATTTTACCAAGCTGATAGCTGAAACTCCCAAGCTGCACTAGATACTAGTGTTTAGACATCTTAATCTCCCCCACACCCCGACACACACACTTGTCCCTGGAATGAACACCAGTCAGGTAAGAAAAATAAAATAAATAAATGAATAAATAAATAAATAAATAATCCCTCTTCCAAGTGTTGATTCTTAAGAAGGGGGAAAGAATCAACATTTAAAGAAAACAAAAAGTAGGAATCACCTGCCTAAAGGTGGCTTAGTAGCTCTGCTGAAGAGTATCCATGCCTTGGGTATTTCCATCAGAATGCAGAGCTTGCAGAGTGGTGTTATTTTGAAGAGATATCCATACTGGTAGATCTCACTGACCTCCTAAAGATCCAGCTGCTTCAATTTCTAGATGAAAGATTACCAACTTGCACACAATGACACCGGTACATGAAAGTGTGATTTGAAATAACAGTGATCGCGGTGTAATAAAACTGCTCTGATTACACTTGAAACATTTATTTAAAAGCATAGGGTATATACCAGTTTATAACAAAGTGTCATAACTCCAATATTTAAAATGTGCTGACTACATTTAAATCTTAAACGTCTTTTCTTATTGCTACTCATTCAAGCAAAACTGATTGATTTCAAAAAATATTTTGGCTAAGTAAGAAGCTATAGACTGTAAATATCTAACCCTACCAAGGTGAGGAGGCAGATCACTACAGCAAACATAATTAAAATCTCAAACCAAGATTAATTTGGCTATTGAATTTTAACTTTTCAGTAGAACTATAGCAGAAAAAATGAAACAAAACCTCTCTCTAGTATCTGAATATACTCCCAACCCAGCTAAATAGAAAAGGTCACTCAACAAAGTGTCCCTGCTGCCAGTCACTGGAAAAGAAGAGGAGAAATCCTGTGAAAAGAATTCTCAAAGGATAAAGTTTTATCATGAAAACAAAAATAAATTGAATTCAACAGTTTGTTAACTGCAACCTGCTAACCTTATAAAAACATATCAATGAGGCTAAAAATGAAAAAATGCAGCCAAGGAAAACAGCCAGATTCCTGAGGGAACAGACTGAATTCTCACTGGCAATGGTTAGCCACTCACCTTTCTCATCCTGATAAGCAATTAAGATGCTATTCTGTTAAAGCCCAATGCCAGCTACTTTTAGTTTGGCTCAGCTTAGATGGATAAATGAGCATGGACTATTCCTTCGGTTCCCTGCCTTTTTTTATTTACTGCCTATGCACAGCAGGTTGGCAGATCTTGTGCAATAAGTGTTAATTAAGGCTGCTGACACATTTTTACTTCTTTTTTTTTTTTTTCCCCTACAGTAGATACTTAGAATTCTCTATACTCTTTATCAGCCAAATGCTACAAAGAAGTTCATATGCAGTACTCACACTAAAGTCATTGGAAGCTCTGAGCATCAGTATGCTGCAGAAATACATGTTCTTAAACATGGCTGATCGGGAAAGCTTGCAAACCTTTTAGATTTTTATTTTTTCCCATAATTCCATCCTGAAGTAAAACACAGATCATTTGTAGAATGTTTAATAGCTACAGTTAGGGTCTTGGTACTGACTACAGTCTGACAGTAAAAGCATTCATCTGAAGATAGTTGTCCATCTCTCTGTGTTAATGAATGTTTATTTACTTACACAAAAAGAATAGGTCCAACATGAGAGATACCCACATCACAGTGGCTTGGGGGTTAAACAGTCACCTGCCACTGAGAGGAAAAACAAAGCAGAAACTTGAACTTCTTTCACTTACATTTCAACAGAGTATCATCATCACATGCTAGTATTTCTCTCTGCATGCTGTCCATGACTCACGCCCACTAACCAGCTGGCTTAGAAAAAACCTTTCTCTATGAAAATTTCAGCAGAACTGGTATGTTCATGTTAAAAAACCTAGTTATGATAAGCATTCACCTATAAGAAGAAAAAAACCCCACCCAAACAACACTGTTGAGAAAGAGACAACACTTAGATAACTTCTTAAGGCGTTATAGTAACCCTAGCGTATCTGTTTTAGTATTGAGCACAGATACATTTTATATCTCACTCATATTTTGACAGTAAAATAATTTCTGACTTTACTAAACCCGTCACTGGTTTTAAGCAGGCTGCAGCTTTTTGTCATTTGTGGAATGAGAAATAAATGGTTTGGAACTTCATTTACTTTCATCAGAGCTGAGAGCCAGACTCACCTAGCCAAGGACAGCGTGAGGGCTGTGTCAACACAGACAACTCAGAAATTGTCACTGCCATAACAGAAGCCTTGACGGCACTGTTTCCAACTGACAGCAGAGAACAGAATGCATTTTCAAGCCTCTATTGCTCTTAGAAAAAAAGTTCTATTGAATCTTGCAGAGGCAGCTGACGGGATTATTTTCCTGCAAATGTTTGCCCTGCCCACCTTCTGCTTCACATTTCTGTCTAACGTATTAGTGCAAACAGCTGACGAGGGCAGGTTGGTGGTGGGAGAGTGTCACGTGAATGGGATGGATGAGAGTCAGGGAGATTTGCCATTCTTTGCAGGCTACCAGAAGGGTGTTTATGTTGCTTTTGTTCCAGGTGCTGTAGAGGTATGCATTGGAGGAGGGTCTAAAGCATTCTGGAAAGAAAGAAAGAGAGTTGGAGTTACAGATCTGCCAATCTGTGTATGTCAGCAGTTCCTAGTGCTGTCATGAATTTGGTTGTGAGAAATTAAAGTATGTCAGGATTTGCATACGAGCCTGCAGAAATGGGAGGTACTAACTGCAAAGAGGATATCGGGAGAGTCTGTAAAGTATTTTGTTGATAAATCAGGATGGGTGACCTTGAACTGCAAATGTCACAGACACAGTTTCTGCCATAGTATATCTGAAAACTTCAGAAGGTCCCCTCTCATGTCTCTGTATTCCTGTTCCTGTGCAATTACCATAATAATGTTATTGTATCCTGATATATGTTTAATTAATTTGTTAGAGTCAAGGAGGGAAAATACTGTTGATATACACGCTGCAACTGAATCTGACATAAATTGATAATGCTGATAGAAATTATTAATGCTGTTTCTGATTTTAGGATTAATAAAACTTAATTTTTACCATGTTGACAACATTTTCTCTTTGGATATTATGGTTAGACTACATTCAAATAAAATAAAATAAAATAAAATAAAATAAAATAAAATAAAATAAAATAAAATAAAGTTTTAAATATTGGAAGTAGAAAAACTCTCTTTCAAATTTTCATCAAATTTGAGATTTTTAGAGAATGGGTTTTGTGACTACCCATTATAGAAGCAAAAAGTGATCATCAAGTTTAGACTGAGCCTCCTCAGAGGCTTATGTCTTTTTGTTTCATTCAGTTTTGCAAGGAAGCAGATGTTCTATGCACACTTTAAAAGTACTTTGTTTTTTCTAAGTGCCAGCTTCAAACTTTGTGGAAGACTTAGTTTACATTTTGCCACCATTAAATCTGACTTCAGAACACTCCTTGCTCCTGGAACTGCAATCAAACTGAAACAGGAATGAGGAAATGTTAACAAAAAGGTGTTTTTACAGTCTATATTCATCATATGGCAGCAGAATAAGGAACAAAACTCACAGCTAAGCCTTATGGTTCTTACTAAATTGTGCTTCTGAATTTAGGCCCCCAGGGGTTTGCTTAAATGCAGAAATCTAGAACAGTGCAATGATCATGAATAATGTTTCAGTTACTAAAATCTATCTCTTGGAGGCTGAGAAGCTTTGGATAAATGCCTGGTAGAACTGCTGTCTAATTACCAGACACATTTCTTCCTACCTTTTGGACCTGCGTTTATGCCATACACTTGAAGATAGGATCTCCATTGTAGTTCAGCTGAAATCAGTTATCCAAATGCATAACGTAGTTATACAAAGCTTCTCTCTCTCTCTCAACTTATACCGCTGTGTTTGCATATATTCCCATAAAATCCACATATTAAACTACTTTAAAATACTAATTGACTACATTAGTCCTCTAAATAGATATTGTGTAACGTCTGTTTAATACTGAGGATTTGTGCTCTGAGCAATGAAAGAAAGAAGAAAACAGATATTTTTAAAAAAGGAATAGAAGACAAAACCCCCTCTATAGTTACTTATATAGTAAAAAATAAAAGCATTCTGAAAACCATAACACACACATTTAAATTGAATTACACTTGTAATATATATTCCACTCACACTGAGATAAGATTCATGACTTTCCTCCAATCAGAGAATAATTCTTTTATACTTTATTAATAAGGGATGCAGATCTATGAATTCCCTCCATCAGTTTTATTTAAGAAAAGACTATAAGGTTATATTAAATCTCTATTTTGTTTAATTCAGTGTCAATTCTCACAATTTGTAACAAAATACTGTGAAGACAGCTGCATGGAAACTTGATAGGTTTTATATGAGCATCAACCAAATTAAGATAAGCCTCGTCTTTTTTTTTTTTTTTTTTTAATAATATTGAGACATGTAAAGTATTAATGGTCTAAACACGCTTGATTTTGTTATTAACATTGACCACATTTCCTGTTTTTTCTTAAAGTTACAATAACTTGAGATAGCTATGAAATGTTCTTGTTCTTTATTTCTCTTATGTCTTCCTAAGCATATTTTGGACTGAGGCCATATCACAGCTTTATTGATTGTGAATGCAAATTATATTGGCTCTTTAGACTACTTATTTCTTTCATGTAACATTACAATTTTAAGTTCCTGGACTGCCATACTACTTATTGTTAATATTATAAACAGCACAGAACATGCACTTCACTCATGCGCTTGTCATAAAGGCACTTGTCATAAGGGTAACTTTATTCCCCAAGTCACTGCAGGAAGTACCGATTCTGTTTCCTTAGGGGAAAAAAAAAGTTATAAATTAGACCTCATGTCCATAAATATAGCTTCCCTTACATTCCAAAGGCATTTAAATCTATTTGTTGAAGTCAGCCAGATTCCAGTCTTGCAGTATTGACAGCAATGAGCCAATAGATTAATTATTGAAAATATGCAACATGAGTATAATTTTCACATTTCCTGTTAATTCCATCCAGTATCTGTACTATAATGTCATTATGAAAAACACTTAAAATTAACACATTCAGGAAAAGAGAAATAATAAGAGAAATAAGAAATAAATAATAAGAGAAATAAAACTTGAGAATAACTTGCATCATTTGTGATTTATTTGCATCAAAACACTTGCAATTATTTTACTAATCAGCCCGTGTTTCCATCAGGCATGAACTCATGCTACATGTCAGTTGGAATATTTGCTTTCCAAAATTAACACTTATTCTTTCTTTCTCTCTTTCTTCCTCCCTTCCTTCCTTCCTTCCTTCCTTCCTTCCTTCCTTCCTTCCTTCCTTCCTTCCTTCCTTCCTTCCTTCCTTCCTTCCTTCCTT
>NW_008795022.1:22753-24493 GCF_000699145.1 Aptenodytes forsteri | reverse complement strand
CCTTCCCTTCCCTTCCCTTCCCTTCCCTTCCCTTCCCTTCCCTTCTTTCCTTTCCTTCCTTTCCTTCCTTTCTTCCAAAGGGTTTGCATAGACAGGTAGTGCACATCAGCTGGACAAACCATGCTTATCCTGTGCTGTGAAGCAGTGCACAGAGGCAGGAGCATCCCTCCCAGCTAGGTGAATGGAGCTGACTGGCACTGGCTCAGGAGCCAGGCTCGTGTTCTCTAACTATGAAAGATGGACCTTAATGACCTTCATTTAGCTTATTTCAAGCTTGGAATATAGAACTCTCTTCAGAGTTAATTATTGGGTGGTGTGGTTCACTGTGATAGGTTTTATTGCTTTATTTGGGTGATTTCCATGTGTGCTAGCTTTCTTATCTTTCTCATCTTAAGGTGCTTAAAATATTAACACTGAATATTTGTTATCTTTTTTTTATCCTGGAGTTTCTGGCTATTAAAGCTTATTTCAAGCTTGGAATATAGAACTCTCTTCAGAGTTAATTATTGGGTGGTGTGGTTCACTGTGATAGGTTTTATTGCTTTATTTGGGTGATTTCCATGTGTGCTAGCTTTCTTATCTTTCTCATCTTAAGGTGCTTAAAATATTAACACTGAATATTTGTTATCTTTTTTTTATCCTGGAGTTTCTGGCTATTCATTGAAGTTCAGCCTCAAATTTTCACAATAAATCAAGTACTCTAAAAGGCCCCCAAAAGCAAACAAAAATAACAAAGATAATATATATTACAGTAAGCAGCTGGTAGTGGAAATTCACAACTTATTTTTTCTTCATGTAAGTTTTTCTCTTCCTTGAAAATTTCTGTGCATTGTTACAAAAAGGTGAGCTCTCACTGGAGAAATTCAGGGTTCATTCTTTCTACTGCTGTCCCTGCTTCCACTTCTATAGGCCATCTCTGTAATATATAATCTATAATACATAGCCTGTGAGATGATGTGTAGTTCTCAGTCCTTCTGAGAGTACATGATTTTAAAGGTGTCTGAATCTTAATCAGTCAGCTTGCCTATTTCCAGCATTCGTGTATATTCACAAGTAGGGTAGATTTTATAACATGCCATGATTCTTCTTCATTTCACAGACCTTACCTTCCTACTGAGCTAATCAGGAATCGAAGAAAACAACCATCATTTGTTTCCTGTAGGAAGGTCTTCAAGGCTTTTTCTGGCACTGAATTGATACTCTTGGTTCACAGCCAGAAGACTTGTTTTGGCTTTCTAGTTGTCCACTTAATACATGGAGAAAGTTGTTACCTGGTAAGCATAACTAATTTAGGAGTGATAATGGAGATCAGAAGAGACTTGTCTGAACTTTGTTGAGGGAACAGTGGATGTTGTTAAATAAAGCTAATTTCCTTTGCCTAATATATTGTAAGAAGCTGCATGCCTGCCTGCATGGATGAGGCAGTGACAGAAGGGTCGTGAAGTTTTGAGATGTAAAACGTGGAAAATAACATCCATTTGATATTGTGGTGACCAATACATTTAATGGAGTAATGGCTACTGATCACTTTGTATAATTTTGTACAAAATATGTGTGTGAGGAGGGTGAAATAAAATACTTTAATCATTCCTTTCTTTATCTCATTACAATAAAAACTTTCACCTAATCACTAGCTACTGCTAACAGGGTTAGCAATTCAAGGGCAGACTTGTTTCTTTGGAACCACAAGAATCCTGGCCTATTGAAATCTTTTGGACAAGAATGGTATATTTATGATAT
>NW_008795022.1:8218-19525 GCF_000699145.1 Aptenodytes forsteri | reverse complement strand
CCTTCCCTTCCCTTCCCTTCCCTTCCCTTCCCTTCCCTTCCCTTCTTTCCTTTCCTTCCTTTCCTTCCTTTCTTCCAAAGGGTTTGCATAGACAGGTAGTGCACATCAGCTGGACAAACCATGCTTATCCTGTGCTGTGAAGCAGTGCACAGAGGCAGGAGCATCCCTCCCAGCTAGGTGAATGGAGCTGACTGGCACTGGCTCAGGAGCCAGGCTCGTGTTCTCTAACTATGAAAGATGGACCTTAATGACCTTCATTTAGCTTATTTCAAGCTTGGAATATAGAACTCTCTTCAGAGTTAATTATTGGGTGGTGTGGTTCACTGTGATAGGTTTTATTGCTTTATTTGGGTGATTTCCATGTGTGCTAGCTTTCTTATCTTTCTCATCTTAAGGTGCTTAAAATATTAACACTGAATATTTGTTATCTTTTTTTTATCCTGGAGTTTCTGGCTATTAATTGAAGTTCAGCCTCAAATTTTCACAATAAATCAAGTACTCTAAAAGGCCCCCAAAAGCAAACAAAAATAACAAAGATAATATATATTACAGTAAGCAGCTGGTAGTGGAAATTCACAACTTATTTTTTCTTCATGTAAGTTTTTCTCTTCCTTGAAAATTTCTGTGCATTGTTACAAAAAGGTGAGCTCTCACTGGAGAAATTCAGGGTTCATTCTTTCTACTGCTGTCCCTGCTTCCACTTCTATAGGCCATCTCTGTAATATATAATCTATAATACATAGCCTGTGAGATGATGTGTAGTTCTCAGTCCTTCTGAGAGTACATGATTTTAAAGGTGTCTGAATCTTAATCAGTCAGCTTGCCTATTTCCAGCATTCGTGTATATTCACAAGTAGGGTAGATTTTATAACATGCCATGATTCTTCTTCATTTCACAGACCTTACCTTCCTACTGAGCTAATCAGGAATCGAAGAAAACAACCATCATTTGTTTCCTGTAGGAAGGTCTTCAAGGCTTTTTCTGGCACTGAATTGATACTCTTGGTTCACAGCCAGAAGACTTGTTTTGGCTTTCTAGTTGTCCACTTAATACATGGAGAAAGTTGTTACCTGGTAAGCATAACTAATTTAGGAGTGATAATGGAGATCAGAAGAGACTTGTCTGAACTTTGTTGAGGGAACAGTGGATGTTGTTAAATAAAGCTAATTTCCTTTGCCTAATATATTGTAAGAAGCTGCATGCCTGCCTGCATGGATGAGGCAGTGACAGAAGGGTCGTGAAGTTTTGAGATGTAAAACGTGGAAAATAACATCCATTTGATATTGTGGTGACCAATACATTTAATGGAGTAATGGCTACTGATCACTTTGTATAATTTTGTACAAAATATGTGTGTGAGGAGGGTGAAATAAAATACTTTAATCATTCCTTTCTTTATCTCATTACAATAAAAACTTTCACCTAATCACTAGCTACTGCTAACAGGGTTAGCAATTCAAGGGCAGACTTGTTTCTTTGGAACCACAAGAATCCTGGCCTATTGAAATCTTTTGGACAAGAATGGTATATTTATAATATATATTTTAGATGTATGGCTCTCATAACTTTCAATTTAAATATCCTGACCCTATAAAGGTTTGCTGCTCTGTAATAAAATTTTTGGGCTATTTGGAAACTAAGTATGGGATTTGAAAGGAAGCTTTCAGGATTCATATTCCTGACATGTAAACAAAAGGTCCTGAACGGACTATATGGTCATTCACATGTGAGGATTCTTCTCACATGACTTTGGCTCTCTAAAACTTTGGTATCTAGTTTACACTTAAAATATGGACTGGCTCCATGGTCAATGGGTCCCACCCTAATGAGGTGCCTGTTTTTCTTTATTGATTGTGAGAGTAGCTTCAACGGTTAGCTATGATGTCTGAAATTAGGCAATATGAAGCCATGTAATTATTATTTAATTATTTCATAGTAACGAAATAATTACTTCCAACAGTATTTCATCAGAATACAGTATTGATATGGACATACTTTAAAAGAATATTTAAAAGTATGCAAAGAAGGGAGTGGATTTGAAATTATCTGCAGCAAATGTAAACCTGGGATTTCTGGTTCACGAATCTTGACATGTATTAGAGTTAGTTACACTTAGTTCTTTAGACTGTTTTTCTGTGAAAGAAAAAAGGGAAGGAAGCAACCATTATGCTGCTGCCATCACAACCATCAACTGTACATGAGTCCAAAACCCCCCAACACTGTAACAGTTTCTCATCTGGCAGGAGGACTAATTTAATCAGGCTGTCCCAGGGGAAGCTTCTACTGGCAAAGATAAGCTGCCAATTCCTACCTTTGGGTGACAAGAAAAGTCTACCTTGTCTTAATCCTTTACCTCAGAGCATTATCTGGAGTTTAAGGAGCTCTCGTGACATCTGACACAGTCAGAGGAGAAAAGCAGCGAAGACAGGGACTGAATGGCATTGCTAGAGTTTGTAAGAGTAAATGGGAGTTTGGAGAGTGAGTCAATGAGAGAGAGTGGTGTCGCTCATCCATGTTCTCTTTTTGCTGCAGTTGCCTCACTGGTATCAACCCCTCCCTGCAAAGGGCACGATGCTTTGGTGTTTGGTGTCGGATCAGATCTGTGAGGTCACAGAATAGATGTTTGAAATACGCCCACATTTTATTCTAAAAAAAGCTAGAGTTGAAAATCATATTTAACATGGTTACATTTGCTCCTTCAGTGAAACCTGAACACAATTTCAAAGGACAAAAGCAGGCGCTTTTCTAGCTCTACAGATAAGCTTTTACAAAAAAAAAAAAAAACAACAATGAAGATGTAACAGCTGCTCAAAAATCAGCCTCAAACAGTTCTTTTAATGGAGAGTGCAATGCACTCTACAAGCACCACTGTCCCTATAGATTATGCACTATATTACATGCTATTAGCATATCCTCCTCTCCGATCGTTCAAACTGATACAGACAACACAATTATTTTTGTGAGGTTTTCTGTGAGTGTCCTTCTAGACTTTTCTGTTCTGTACATTATTTTGTAGACATTGATCATGCAGCCTTCTAATTTTTTGGTTAAACTTAAACCCCTCTCACATCCCGCATCCAAAACAAACAAAAAAACCCCCACAGAAAACCAGCATATGTTTCAGAAGATATGAAAAAAACCCACAGATCTTTGGATTTCAAGAAGTGAAACTAAATCTCACAAGAATTTAAAGTCAACTTTTCAACAGTCTCATCTGATTAGCTGTAGCTCATCAACACTATAGCACACTGAAGTTAGCTGCTTCTCAATCTATCTCCTTCGGGAGGAAAAAAAGAAATGTAGTCATCCAATACTCCTTCACAGAGAGCAGGAGGATGTGGAAGACGACCATATGGTCTGAAAGGATTAATGAAAGTGTTATCACTCAACACAGATATCCTCAAGCAAGCTACAGAGCAATAAATTATTAAATATAAAAATATAGCACCTGCTGCAGCAAAGCTAATGGTGCAAATCTTTTAAAAACAAGAACTAGCCTGGGGTATAATCTATTAATACATTCTGCATCTAGAATTTTTAGTTTAATTCTTCAGAAGTCACAGATCGGGCAGCAAACGCATTGATTAAAGTAAAATTCTTTTACTTGTATAAGGGATAGGCCTCACTGTGATTCTGTAATGCTGCCAGTCCTCTGTTTATCTTTGTTCTGGCTGTGTGGCTCTAAATCAAGATAAAAAGCAACTCAACATGAAGGAAAATAAAAAGAAGGTCATTTAATCACCCCGTTAGCTTAAAATGATTATTGATTCCTGGAGGTGATGTCTAATTCTGCCAGAAAATCCATTTCAGTAATGATTACTGCCCTCTATTTTATCTATTATCCTGGAGGTTATTAAAAGTGGGAGTCTCCAGGGAATTATATAGCTTTAGACCACTAATATCATATTTAATATGTTTTTAACAGAACGTTTCAGGTTGTTGTGCCCTTTAACCTACAAACGAATCAAGAGTAGACAGTTAGGAAAGTGTAGGTCTAATTATTATATATACTCCACTGGGATCTAGTCACACACTGCATGATAGATAAATATCAGCTGGGACAAGGGCGTACTGAACTCTTCATCACTCTAAATTACCAGGTGCACACAGCTCTAGAAATAACATACTTGGAAAACTTACAGTACCCTTTTGAAATAGTTACTCAACTTGCGGTTGCACTTGCAAATAATGTTCACATCCTATGACACTTGTATCATGTTTTCCTCCTGGTTGCTCTTTCAAAATCACAATGATATAAACTAACTACTGTGGGAATAAAGAATTGCCTTCATACTGAAACATCTGTACTACAATTATGTATACACAGATGTCTCTAGAGTGGCCCATTCCAACTAGATTACATAATTAAACTCACAATGAGGGTAACCAGATAAAATTTAAAGATTATGCATTCAGAAAATCAGACTAGATCATCTAATCTAGCAATCTTTTGTGATCCTAATTTCTCTCTATATGTGAATTGCTAACTATAAAAAAAGACAGGTAAGATGACATATAAAATAGCATATAAAAAATACGTTATTTTGGTATTCCATGGACCACTTGGTGTTAATCTTTGAAACTTTTTGAACCAAAGGACCAGTATTAACGCTTACCATTTTTCATAGATCATAATGTGCTTATCTCATTATTTTTAAACCTGGAAAATGGTATTATTTTACGGATCAGCTGCAGATCTTTTTCCATGGAGCTATGGACCACCATTGATGTGAATCTGGAGACTACAAACTGAGACTCTCTCACACATGGGTATTGAAAATAAAAGTATTTACAATATAAAAATAGCTTAATAACAGTAATATCTAAAAACCATAGAGTAAAATTAATGATTGCCTCCTTATTTATACCATGGTAAGTACCTTCACAATGCAAACAATAAAATAAATCACTACTTTATGATCTGCCGTGACCAAGAGATACTGTAGATCATATAAATGATACTGCATTTGATATGATCAGATGTCCAGAATCAATAAATGAAGCAAAAAGGTAGCAGCAAGTTGTAGTCCCAACCTACTGCAGACATTTTGGGCATTACAGAGCATGGGGCACAACTACTTTTCATTCTTTGGTATGCACTCCCTATAGCCTTGTGTGAATGATAATAATAGCTAGCTATTATATACCTTCCAGAATTTCGTGAAGGCAAATAATATTATTATTTTTATTTTAGCAAGACAAAACACATGGAAGATTACATGAATCTTTCTTTGTTCTGATCCCCTCCTATTTCCCACAGGGAAGAGAAAACTGAACTAGTTGATTCTCTTATCAAGGCATTCCAACAATAGTAAATAAGTGCAAGTAGACTGTCCTCTAAGACCTTGATCAGATGAAGTGTCATTCACAAGCAATAAGCCCCCAAATGTTATGCAAACACTAATAATTGCTTGGATTTTAAATAGTTTGTATATAGAGTTGTGCAATGTCACTACCTCTAGGAACTCAACAAATAATAATTTTAGTTAATATTTGTCAGAAAAATATTGATCTTTGCAGGGTAATTTTCTTTTCTCTCGCTACTCCTGATATTATTACAGCTTCAGACTTTTGATAACTGATGCAAACTCAGCGAAGTTGCTGGAAAGATTATAATTGATTTTAAAGAACTTTTGTATTAGACCCACAATTTATTAGACCCTAACAGAGGCAAAGAGAACCTGATGATTACATTTTGGTATGCAGTTTACAAATTATTGGCCAGCCAGGGTACATACTAATAATTATTAAAAAGGTTGTAGAAATTTGCATTAAAGATTTCACTTCACTTCAGTTGTTTTCCAAACTACACATATTTGATAAATGTAATCCATACTTTACAAATATAGTGTGTGAAATACTGGCACTATTGATGTCAATGGGTGTTCTATCATTAACTTTAATGGGGAAAAAAGGTTTCACACTACATTGTAGAATTAAAAAGGCATGTATGCTCTTTAACACACTACGACTGACCGTTTAATGGTTAAGTATTTCATTCTTGAATTGCTGTTCACTTTGAAGGATCTGTGGCCCAATAAATTGTTTATTTCAACTGTCCCTGTGGATGCTTTGGTCTTTTTACAAAATTCTTTTTATAATAATGTATATAATTAAATTCTTTTTATGTAGTTTCAATAATTCATTATAATGCACAGAGATATGTCAGCTATGCCACTTTTAGAATAGTACTGTATTGCCTTGCTATATTGAATGATAGCTGGTTCATTTATTTATTTTGAGCCTTTATAAGGGGACTTATACTGCTCACCATTAGAACATTCAGCAGAAAACCTGCTGTTGCTTATCACAGGGACCTCTAGAAGAAAAAAAACCCACAAAAACAATCCTAGATTAATGTCCTCAATGTGTCACTGTCAGAGAAGTCAGCCAAACCACAGTGCATTCTTTAATGGAAGAAATAGCTGTTATTTTCTCTTCAAAATGCAGACATAAATATAGTTACAACAATAAGAAAAAAAAAAAAAATTCATTGACCAAAGATGGGGTCAAATCCTCAGCTGCCGTGAATTTGCATGCTCCATTAATGTTGATTGGATTTATGCTCCTTGAAGACCAGATGTCTCATGTTTCTCTGTGTATAGCTCTTTCAGCACCATAGTAGGTTTTTGTGTTGGTATTTTTGTTTGTTTTTTTACCAACTGGGTATTGTATTTGTTCTAGTCAGTCTTTCACCTTATTTAAACTTTGACATGGTTTAGACAATTACCAGATTGCAGACTCAGGTTTAATCAATCAAGTATTTTGGGTCTACACCATTTTTAGTTAAGCAATACTTCTGTGTTTGGCATATTAGATTATTTATTTATTATATTTTCATCAGCTGTGAGAGCAAATAAAATTTTAACCCTCACTGATAGTTTTAACACTTTAACACTGATAGTTTCTCCCTCCTCCCACCTCTGCTAACACCTTAATTCTCTCTATCCCCTATCCGAAACAAATTGATTGCAGCCATATACTTAAAACCACTCTTTTCCATAAAGTCTTATATAATATCTATTGTGGTCAAGAGTTTTCGGTGGTTTGTTATTTTTTTTCCCGAGGTTGAAGATTGGATTAAAACAAACAAGCAAAAAACCTACTACATCTTCTTTAAAATAATCAAACAAAGAGACTTCTTTTTTGACCACTTCATACAGAACATTTTATTCAAGATTTTGTAAATCACCAGTTCCTGGGTTTAGTTAAAAAACTTTCCATTGGTGATCTTCATTCATATAAATCTCATGAATCAGAAGCTATTAAAATTTTGTCCGTCGTTGTCCTTTTCTATAGATCTATGGAAGGAAAACAATGAGTTATTGCACAAGAAGTACTGCATTTGTTACTTATTAAGTTTAATACATTATCATCATTTTTAAACAGCACAATAGCTGTATTTTGTGTCAGAGATACTGAGACTTCTGCTGATTTATAAAGAAAAAGGACCTCATTTTCATGTGGAAATCTTATGAAACTTGTGAAAATAGAGTTGGTGTCTAACAAATGTCACTTGAAGAAAATACAACAGATGTACAAATGTGAGGGAAGAACTGGCACCAACAGTTTGATAAATTGACATGAAATTTTATCAGACTGTTTGTTACTAGCTTTATTTTATATAAACCTATAGTTGCTTGTCTAACACAAAAGCACTACGGGACTAACAGTGGAGTGATTATTATGGCTTTCTTATTCTCCATCATTGTCCCTGAAAGTTCTCTAGTCTTTACTCTTCCAGCCCATTTTCCTTCTTACCACAGTATCATAGTAAAAGAAGATAGATGGTGGGAGTTATTCATAGCTCCCTTCTTATATCCATTTTACCTCTAAGTCCACCCATTACCAATGGCAAATATAGAACAAATTTGTTTTTCCATAGCTCCTGACTATCAACAAATGACCCAAAAAATGTTCATTGACTGGCTTTTGGAGGAGCATATGTGTCAAAACCAGCTTCTTTTTCTTCTTGTCACTTCCAAACGTCACAGTGAAGACTAGAAAAACTCATACATGATGGGAAAGCCGGTGCCTGTTGAGCTGTGAAAAGAGCTGCCATTAGGCAGCCCAAACATTTCTGTCAGGCCAGCAAAGTATGAGAAAAGTTTCCATTAGGCAGTTTATAACTATACACCTCTTTTTTCTTCCCTTCCCTCTCTCGTCCCCCTCCAAGCCTTTGATAGCCAGCAATTCTGTTTGCTGGCACACACTGTAGCCTTTCTCAGAGTACAATTCACAATGTTTATAACTGTCAACATTTCAGTCTCTGTACTTTGTATTTTTCCATCTCATAACCTTTCTCTTTTCCAGGTCCTTGTCACTCTGGAAAAGCACTGGTGTTTATAACCTTTCTGGCTACATTGACTGGCAGAGGTTTTCATAGCATCCTTAACGACCTGTTAGGAAGAATCTTGTAAACATTCTGTCATAGTAAGTGTTAGGCTGAAAATCTTCTGTTATCTTAACTCGTATGCTCAGAATATTGGCATATTAAGTGCTTGGCCATTGACTGATGTGATGGGCTCCATTTAGTAAACCCTTCAGATATTGTTTTTTCTGAGTGGTATTTCTTTTTGCCAGAAAATGGCCATATTAATCAAAAAATGGGTGTATTATTAGGCTGTGAACTGTTGGGAACTTCTGTGCTAAATATTTATAATTAAAATATTTCTCCAAAACCTGCAATATTCATCTAGAATAAAAAGCAAAAATAATTGGAGATATTTTTTGTGAAGTTTTGAGCAATATCCAGGAAATTCCAAGCATTTTTTTTTGTATATATATTTCCCTTATTTTTGGCAGTGAGAGAACATAGGGAAGCCCTAATGCTACTTTATTACTACAACAATAAGAAGTGTCTGAGGCAACACAGCTTTCTGCTAAACTTTCTGGATATCTACCACTCCAGGCTGACTGGTAGGTTTTGTATAACCAGTTGCGCTAGTCTTGCAATAGCTAAAATTCCCAACTCCTTTGGAAGAGTTTTGTGGCAAATCTGGCTTTCTGTACTAACACTTTACAGCTGAGAACTAGGTATTGCTCAACTCAAAAAATGTACCAAAAAATTGAGATAGTATTATGATTTCTGTTTCAGTTTCTGTTTCAGTTTATAATTTCTGTTTTAGGAATCTGCAAGAACATTCAAATTGAAATAGAACGCTGGAAAACCATTGACCTTTAGCTGTAGCGTCTCCAAAGTGTCACAGTCCACATATTCATATCTGTCTATGATAGTATCCATATGTATATAAATACAGCATAAATATATGGTGAGGCTCATACATTATGAGACAATGGTGATGATACAAGGGAAAGATTTTCATTTAACAATGTTTGACTTATGTATCTTGTTAGAAAAATACAGACTTATGTCAAGAAAGTAGGTTAAAGTTAACCTCCTGTCCCAAGGAAGCACTAGGCTGCCTATCTGTAATGGCTTAAATAGACATAAAGTTGTCTTGAAGAGTAAGAAAACCTCACCTATTATTTTGGCAGAAAATTGGGAGGCAAATCAAAGAAATTAAATAATCCTCTTCCCTATATGGATTTATATCTCCCATGGATTTGCAATTCAGAAAGACAAGTACAGGTTCTGGCAAACATTCTCTTTTCCCTTGGAATGAGGCAAAGGACTCGCTGCTAACTGATCACCAATTCACTGCTGCCAGGAGTGCGCACTGGGCCAAATGGAGAAGTCCTTTGAAAAAAGATTGGGATTTGTTTGAATGAAATTGTAAGTGCATGAATACTAGTGACACTGGAAAATTCAGTCATCTGGAAACCAGGAAATGTGTATCACCACTTTATCCAACCCTTTCCACCATGCTTAGAGATAGCAAGGCATATTGCTCCATTTTGCAGGGATCAGACAATGCTTATGAATAATAGTATCACAGTCATGGTGTTCATGTCAAACAAGGCATGTACTGACATACTTGAATACCAGGAAAAGCAGAAAAACACAGTGAATGCTGGAATCCATCCTGGAGAATGTTAAATAGTAGTAGCCAAAAAATCCTTAGATTTATTCCAGAAACCACTTCATGCTTATCAACAAGAATGCAGAATGCCTATCACAGTGGTCAGATGAATGAACTACTAATGGGACAAAGCAATCTAGAATAATTAAATTTTTCAGATAGTGCACAAAGTGTAGCTGAATGGATAATACTGTAATAGTATGCCTTGATCTCTGTCAGTTCTGTATTCTTACACATAAAAACCCCCAACAATACCCCCACTTTTGAAGATGATCAGAGTTCAGAAATTTCCTCAGTCATCTTCTTTCCAGTCTTTGATCTCACTGGAACTGATCAAGGTTTTCATTTCCTTCATGAAGATGTCCATGAATTATTTTATTTATTTTTCTTTGCCAACACATTTTTCTTTTAAATACTTTTTTTAATAAAATCCTGTAAATTAAGAGTTTAAATCCTTATTGCCAAAACCAAATATTTATCAGGAATTTTAAGAATGTATTTAAGGTGTGAAAAAAAGCTGCCATACTTGCAAAGTTTGTGTTTACAGAAAAGTATAAATATTGTCCATTGCAGAAAAAAAAAAAAACAAACCACAACCTGACAAGAGGAGGATAAATTTTAGACCTGTTGCTTTGATTTTCAGATATTAGTATTCAGTCATAGCATGGGCAGAAATATAATCTGGATAGACCAAATGCCTAAGGATCGATCACTTGTATGTGGTTGCTTTTTTAGCTGTCAGTGATATAATCAACCTTCTGGCTGGAAGAGAAGGTCAAATATACCTCAGCATTAGTAGGAGCATCAGCTGATAGCAGAACTAGTAATGATATTTTTAAATTTGAGATATAAAAACAGATAGATCTTTTTTAATAAAAACATCATAAACATGAATCAATCAAAAAAGAGAGTAGTTTAGTGCTGACCCAGTCTGGGAAAGCTCTGGAATTAAGACCCTGTTAGAAGTAAAAGTTCAATAATACACCCAAGCTGGTGAAAGGACTGTGACAAGAATGCTGTTACGGGAAGTAGGATTCAACTGCTCTCACTTTAGCTGTAAATTAGGCATTTTTTCCAGATTAATCACCTAAATTATTCCATAATCAGGGGAAGTTCTTGCATTGGTTAGCTGTAGAAGAGTAGCTTAGATGACTAGAATCATAGAATCATAGAATCATTGAGGTTGGAAAAGACCTCTAAGATCATCGAGTCCAACCGTCAACCCAACACCACCAGGCCCACTAAACCATGTCCCTAAGCGCCTCATCTACTCGTCTTTTAAACACCTCCAGGGATGGGGACTCAACCACTTCCCTGGGCAGC